>NC_091740.1:1500000-1624301 GCF_030179905.1 Drosophila bipectinata | reverse complement strand
CATGACTATTGTCCATATGAACTTGTCTTTGGAGAAACAAGTAACTTACCTAAGCACTTGAATAGCGTAAATAATATAGAACCAATATATAACATAGATGATTACGCTAAGGAAAGTAAATATAGATTACAAATAGCAAACAAAAGAGCAAGAAATATGCTTGACTCGATAAAAAAGCTAAAGAAATAAGTCTATCAATAGGAGATAAAGTTTTACTTAAAAATGAAGTAGGACATAAATTAGACTTCCAATAAACAGGGCCCTATAGATTTCCGCTGCCGGCTGAACTTGCAGGGCAGCGCGCGCCAAACTTATGTATTTAGCCTTAGAGAATTCTTTATCTTTTGAATTAAAGTCAGAAATAAAACAGTAATCAAAGAGCACAGACGTGCGAATATAATTGGCTCATTTCTGGGCGATCTGGGTGCTTGCATGGCGATCCTTTACAGTGGAGCACTTCCAAATTTTTTTAGGAGCTCTCTCATTTACTCTCATTTTGAGTCATTTGACAGCCCAAACTTAAAAGTAAAAATGTTTCCATTGAGAAACATTTTCTCTTGGGTTGGAACAAGTTTTCTCCATAGAAAATATAAATAGGGAAGCATAGTTCCCACAGTTCATTTTTTTAAGAACTGTTCAATAGTGGTCGATTTGGCCTCGCTAGCGGCATTTAATTAATAACTTATAAAATATTAGAGATATCTTCAATCGGTTTGTTATTTTCGGTTTGTTACTCAATTTTGCATTATGTGGACAAAAATGAAATGTATAGTTTTTTATTTTTATTTTTTGTATATTTAAAAAAAGACTTTTATTAAATATTTTGTATTCAAAAGAAAAGAGTAAGAAATATGATTAAACCTTATATTATACAAGAAGCAAATAACAAACATATACATTATATAAACAAATTTTTAAATAAAATTATTATTCTGAATCTTGACTTTCAGAGTCGCAAAAATAGTTTCAAGATTCTCTGCTAAAAACAACATTTTTCGATGACGAAATTGATGAGCCATTTGACATTGAAGATATTAGAGGATCAGAAGAAACAAAAAGCGTATTCATTATATCCTCCATTGTTTTTTTCTTGAATTTTTCTTATATTATTCTCGCGTATGTTTCGATAATCTATTTTTATGTTTCGATAAGTACCGGCAGTACTTCCAGTACTTATAATATCCCCGCTAAGCTCCTCATCAGAATTCAGCTTCGACACAATTCTTGATGTACTGCGGCTTCCGTCCTTATACAAGCTGGTACTTGCAGCTAACAACAATGCATCCGTCGAGACTTTCTCCGAAATACCTTTCTTTGGGCGTCCAACATTTGTAAATAATAATCTTTCTATCAACACCTGAGGCGTGTCTATCCATTCTTTATTACATTTTTCAAAAGCTTATTTCTATCGCATTTCTTCCACTTCTGGATAAGCCTACTACTAAAATTTCGCAGCTTTTGCCCAATTTCGGAAAGCTTCTTTTCGTTACAATCACATTTGTTAGAAACTTCTCCTAATGCAAAGCTTTTCATTACGAAGAACTTTTTAAAGGGGATCGCTTTGCCCTGCCATACTAAAAAAAGTGCGCGCTTCGACCCTGACATTATTCCTAAGGAGTGAAATAACTTGCAGATACTTAGGAATACGCACTTCATTTTTGATATTTCGGACAGATAATGATTCACACTTTAAAAAACAATTGCAACCAGAGTGAATCCAGGTGAATCTGTTAAGTTCTACTTCACGAAAGACTGGTGTGCGCTCTATTCCGCGCATTGTTAATACACTTAATATCCACTACAATTTATAAGTATTTATTTATTATAAGTATAAGTATACTGACACGTCACAAGCACAGATTTTCTATGTAGCACATACCTTAATAGTTGTTAAAAACCAAACTTGCACTAGAGTAAACGTAAATTGCACTATTTATTCAAATATGCAACCAATAAGCAAAAGGGCGCCAAAATTGTATATATCACCTGCTGAAACATACATATGTGTGTGCGTTTTGCACCCCACTGCTTTATAGGTTCGGAGATGTCTCCTTCACTGCGTTACACATTTTGGACCAAAACTATAATACCCTTTGCAAGGGTATACAAATAATAGGTGGCTGCTTAATATGAAAAACGAGAAATAAACGAAAGATGCTGGCCCTTCAACGTTGTTCGATCATTTTCTAGATCTTATGCCTAACTTTTCTATTGCGGAAAAGTGTGCCGAATTCGCACAAAATATAAGCTTTTGCTTTCTCTAAACTATCTTATACGGGATAAGAGATAAGTAACTAGAGTTAAATATTTTAACAAGAAAGGAAAGCTAACTTCGGGCGGAACCGAAGTTTATATACCCTTGCAGTTAAAACTGGATATATATTGCAAACATCGGATCTAGTTGGCCGATCCTTATGGGAATATGAATATATAATCCAATTTATTACAATACAAAATCTAAAAGAAGTCTCAAGCTTCTATCTTCAAAAATACCAAAGTTGGTATTTCAACCAAAAACCATTTCCGATCGTTCAGTTATATGGCAACTATAAGATATAGTCGGCCGATCGGTATGAAATTTGGTAGGTCGGATAAACTGACCAAGAATATAATCTGTACCAAGTTCCAGCTTTCTATTTTCAAAAACACGAAAGTTGGGTCATTTCCGATCGTTCAGTTATATGGCAGCTATAGGATATAGTCGGCCGATCCTTACGAAATTTGGCATGTCGTATTAGTCTGCCAAAAATAGCGCTCTTGTAAAATTTGCTCTCTCTGACTTCAAAAACACTAAAGTTATACCATTTCCGATCAATCAGTTATATGGCAGCTATGGGATATAGTCGGCCGATTCCGGTCGTTCGGACTTATATACTGCGTGCAAAGGAAAGAAGGGTGTGTGCAAAGTTTCAAGTCGATAGCTTTTAAACTGAGAGACTAGTTCGCGTAGAAACAGACAGACAGACGGACCGACGGACCGACGGACAGACGGACAGACGGACATGCTCATATCAACTCAGGAGGTGATCCTGATCAAGAATATATATACTTTATAGGGTCGGAGATGTCTCCTTCACTGCGTTGCACACTTTTGGACAAAATTATAATACCCTCTGCAAGGGTATAAAAATACCAAAAAAAATTCAAAAAAAAATACCAAAAAATACAAAAAAAATACCAAAAAATATATAAAAAAAAATTCCAAAAAAAATACCAAAAAAAAATGACAAAATAAATACCAAAAAAATTTACCACAAAAAATATAAAAAAAATACCATAAAACAAGAAAGGAAAGCTAACTTCGGGCGGAGCCGAAGTTTATATACCCTTGCAGTTAAAACCGGATATATATCGCAAACATCGGATATAGTTGGCCGATCCTTATGGCAATAGGAATATATAATCCAATTTTTTACAATACAAAATCTAAAAAAAATCCCAAACTTCTATCTTCAAAAATACGAAAGTTGATATTTCTACCAACAACCATTTCCGATCGTTCAGTTATATGGCAGCTATAGGATATAGTCGGCCGATCCTAATGAAATTTGGTAGGTCGGATCAACTGACCAAATATATAATCTGTACCAAGTTCCAGCTTTCTATCTTCAAAAACACGAGTTGGGTCAAAGTTGGGTCATTTCCGATCGTTCAGTTATATGGCAGCTATAGGATATAGTCGGCCGATCCGGGCCGTTCCGACTTATATACTGCGTGCAGTATAGGAAAGAAGGGTGTGTGCAAAGTTTCAAGACGATAGCTTTAAAACTAAGAGACTAGTTTGCGTAGAAACAGACAGACGGACAGTCGAAAACTTACCATCTTTATCACTTATCACGCACCATGACTTTACCGCGGGCATGTTCGACATGTCCCTACGTAAAATTTATCATGTGAGAAATTTCTTAGATCGGTTCTTAGACCTTGTCCATATCACCCCACGCTTGAGGTTTCAATTGAAACCATTCCTGGCATCGATCAGAAGTTTCCATGCGTGGCAAATAAGATTCGCTGTTTCCGTAAAGATGATTTTCACAAGCCTAATAGCCCTATCGATACATTTGATTGGTCTAATAGTCTGGCACGCACCGATTAACCATACTTTAAATACATTTTTTGACTCATGTGTGCCATGGAAATATCCGTCCGCTTCAACAAATCATCCTTGATTAACAAGGTGCCTGACGAACCTAAAAAATACAAAAAACTGGCTCTTACTAAAATATAAAAAAACCTGCAATAGTTTTTTCAAGACATCTACTGGCTCGGTCAAATTTTACCGTGCATAACGCTGAATGTTACAGGAATTATAATCGCTGCTGCCGGATACAATTTTCTCAGGATCCAAAGCAGTTTTATAATGTTGTAAACACTAAGCGTAAACACGTATCTTTCCGTATCTCTCTGTTTACGTTTGAAAATTCATCTGCGACCTCTGATCAGACCATTGCCGATCTATTCGCAGAACTTTTTCAAACAACTTATTCTCCGCCCAAATTGACAGATCTATACTTTTTTTCTATACATTCTATCAACAAATCTTATTTTCTATACTTTTTTTCCGAGAATAGCTTATTATCTGATCTTCTAAGGGTCGAACCCATTTATTCGCCAGGCCCGATGGTATGAGTTGATATGAGCATGTCCGTGTGTCTGTCTGTTTCTACGCGAACTAGTCTCTCAGTTTTAAAGCTATCGTCTTGAACCTTTGCACACACCCTTCTTTCCTTTGCACGCAGTATATAAGTCGGAACGGCCCGGATCCGCCGACTATATCCATCCTATAGCTGCCATATAACTGATTGATCGGAAGTGGTATAACTTTGACGTTTTTGAAGTTAGAGAGTTCAAATTCGACATGAGAGCATTTTTTGGCAAAGCATTACGACATGCCAAATTTCATAAGGATCGGTTGACTATATCCTATAGCTGCCATATAACTGAACGATCGGAAATAACCCAACTTTCGTGTTTTTGAAGATAGAAGTTTGGGACATTTTTAGGTTTTGTACTATAATAAATTGGGTTATATTATCATATTCTTATAAGGATCGGCCAACTATATCCGATGTTTGCGATATATATCCGGTTTTAACTGCAAGGGTATATAAACTTCGGCTCCGCCCGAAGTTAGCTTTCCTTTCTTGTTTGCATTGGTATTTGCTCTTCCGTATGCAGAGCTTGAGCAACCCTGTTATACATTTTCTCAAAGAAAGTCATCGTAATCGAACTACCGAACTGAGCGGACGTGCTTTGTCCGAGCTCCGGGAAAACTTCACTTCGCTTATATTTTCGCTAATATAAGCGAAAAGACACTGAAATACAATTTATTAAAAGCGACAGACAAGCTTTTTTTTTTTTTTTTTTTTTTTTTATAACAGTTGTAATGTGCTAAACCAAAACTAGTGCATTGTTGAAAAAAAAAAAATACGTACCACGCAATGAGCTCATTGAGCAACGACCAAAAGAACGAGCGTAGAAGTTCAGTGAACCAAAGAAACGGCTTCTACTCTTACTTTTCAACCCGCGATACCGAAGTGGAAAAATCGGCGCTTAAAAGCAACCCGGCTTTACTGACCGCTGAAACCCAAAGGGCACGGTCTTGCTCACCCGCTCTGCTCACTCCGACTCCCGCGTCATGGAGTTCGCAGTGTAAAACCCCCCCTCCAATATCGGAAACAAATTTCGCACCAACAACAAGCAGCGCTACAACTTCTGCAACAACAGCGAAAACCCCTGCAACTCAAAGTACCACGACGTCAACGACTACAGCGAATACAAAAACAACAACCTCGGAAAGTGCCAAAGCGGCAACGGCCACACAGACTGGAATGGATCGCTACATCCAAATTAAGCGCAAGCTTAGCCCGCAGAGTAATCCGGCAGGCAACAAAACAAAAATTAACCGTGTCCTGAATAACGATAATGAACCAGACAGATCCACTACTAACAGATTTGCCCTACTGGCGGAGGCTGAGGAAAACCAACCAGCCCAAGACACCGCAAAAAAACCCAAGCCCCCTCCAATCTATATTAGGGAAAAAAGCTCGAGTGCCCTGGTCAACAAAATTGCGTCGTTGATCGGGAACGGTGAAAACTTTCATGTTGTTCCGCTTATCAAAGGGAACATCCATGAAACAAAGGTGCAAACCAAGACTGAAGAGCACTTCCGAATAGTGTCAAAATATCTGGACACTGTACAGAAAAACTATTACACGTACCAGCTGAAAAGCAGTAAGGGCCTACAAGTGGTAGTAAAGGGAATAGAACCTGATGTTACCGCCGAGGAAATAAAAACCGCCCTTAAAGAAAAGGGCTTCGCCGCCAAGAATGTTATTAACATTCTAAATAAAGATAAAAAGCCACAACCCCTCTTCAAGGTCGAGCTCGAGCCTGAAAGCAGGTCGCTGAAGAAGAACGAAGTCCACCCAATCTACAACCTGCAATATCTTTTGCATCGGAAAATCACTGTTGAAGAGCCACATAAACGTAACGGTCCAGTGCAATGCACTAATTGTCAAGAGTATGGACACACAAGGTCTTACTGCACACTTCGGGCTGTCTGTGTAGTCTGCGGGGACGCCCACAAGTCCGCTTGCTGCACTACAAACAAGGACAGTACCGTGAAGAAATGTGGAAACTGCGGAGGCAGCCATACGGCAAACTATAGAGGATGTATTGTGTATAAGGAGTTAAAGAGTCGCATGCGTCAAGCGACCGCAACGCGCAACCAAAATCCACAGAATGCGTACGTTTCGTCAAAAACCACGCCAGACGTCTTCTTCGCCAAAGCTGCGAGATCCTCATTCGGTCCACTAAACACCACCAACGGCTTCTCCTATGCCGATGCTCTACGATCTGGAAGGGAAATTCCAATTCAGCCTAACTCTCAAAGCGCTCAACAGGCCCCAGAACAGCCACACAGCAAAACGGAAACTATGATGCTTACCCTCCAACAAAGTATGATGGAGCTTATGTCATTCATGAAAACGACCATGCAAACGCTTGTTCAAAACCAGAACATGGTGATACAGCTGCTCGTAGCACAACAGTCCAAATAATCTATGCAGGCGCTACGAATATCAATGTGGAACGCCAATGGTGTCTCACGGCATAAACTAGAATTGTCACAATTCTTGACCGAAAACCATATTGACGTTATGCTACTGGTGGAAACGCATCTTACAAGCAAATACAACTTTCATATAAGAGGCTACACAATCTACCGCACAGATCATCCAGATGGGAAAGCCCACGGCGGAACTGGAGTTCTAATCAGAGAACGAATTAAACACCATTTTCACAAAAGGTTTGCAACAAACTTCTTGCAGGCCACATCGATACAAATTCAGTCAAGCAACGGAATCCTTTCAATTGCTGCTGTTTACTGCCCTCCTCGCTTCTCAATCTCGGAAGGACAATTTATGGACTTTTACAATTCACTTGGGGATCGATTTATAGCCGCAGGAGACTACAACGCCAAACATACGCACTGGGGATCACGTCTAGTGACTCCCAAAGGAAGACAATTGTACAATGCAATTATAAATGTGAAAAATAAACTGGACTACGTTTCCCCTGGAAGTCCCACATACTAGCCAACAGACTCACGAAAGCTCCCAGACCTTATTGATTTTGCAGTGACAAAAAACATACCTCGCAATCTAATAAGTGCCAAAGCAGTCTCGGACTTATCATCAGACCACTCGCCTGTGCTTCTAACGCTTCTTCAAAGCCCAGAAATAACCGAACACCCCTTCAGTCTGACGACGACAAAAACAAACTGGCTAAAATACAAAAAGTACGTGAGTGCCCACATAGAACTCGCCCCGGATTTTAACATGGAATCGGACATCGACTACACTACGAGCGCCCTGGAAGAAGTACTCGTTGCGGCAGCTAAAATCTCTACTCCTCATAGGAAAGAAGTAGACCGAAACAAACACTTCAAATCTAATCAGCAAATCGAACAGCTCGTGCGAGAAAAGAGGCGCACGCGTCGTGATTGGCAAAACAGCAGATCGCCAGCTTCAAAACAACGCCTTAAGGAAGCAACCCGATCACTCGACCAGGCTCTTCACCAACAGGAAGAAAATGCACAGCTGAGGTACATCCAGAATCTCTCGCCAACAAGCACAAAGTACCCCCTGTGGAGGGCCCACCCAAATCTTAGTGCCCCAATTGAAACGACCACCCCGATAAGAAACTCTTCGGGATGCTGGGCTCGCAGCAACGAAGACCGAGCTGAAACATTCGCCACACATCTCCAAAGTGTCTTCCAGCCAAACCCAGCCTCAAATTCATTCCTCCTGCCAGTAATTCAGCCAGAGTCCTCCCCTCAGCCAGCCGCACCTCCATTCCGGCCGAACGAAATCGAAAAAGTCATAAGAGGGCTAAAACCAAAAAAGGCTCCCGGTGGTGACCTATTGACCCCAAAGATGCTGATCGAACTTCCAAAATGCGCTATAGAGGTCGTCTGCAAACTATTTAATGGAATCATTAATCTTGGCTATTTCCCAAAAAAGTGGAAGAAATCCATTATTATAATGATACCGAAGCCTGGAAAAGACCACACAATTCCGTCATCATACAGACCAATAAGCCTTCTATCTTGTTTGTCTAAACTGTTTGAAAAATGCTTGTTAACTCGCATAATACCACATCTGGAAGCTTGCAATATCATCCCGGCACACCAATTTGGCTTTCGAAGAAACCATGGAACCATCGAACAAGTGAACAGATTAACATCCGAAATACGCTCAGCCTTCGATCAACGAGAATACTGCAGCGCTATTTTCCTCGACGTATCTCAAGCTTTCGACCGAGTTTGGCTCATCGGACTCATGCACAAAATTAAAACGTATTTGCCAACATACACCCACAAGCTACTGGAATCATACCTCTTCAATAGGGTATTCTCAGTGAGATGCAACGCAGCTACTTCGGGCGACTACACCATCGAAGCTGGAGTTCCACAGGGAAGCGCACTCGGGCCGTGTCTATATGTTTTGTATACTGCGGATATTCCTACGAGCGCACAACTAACAACGTCAACGTTCGCCGATGATACCGCTATTCTTAGTCGCTCCAGATGCCCAACGCAGGCAACAACCCAACTGGCTAATCATCTCACAATAGTGGAAAGGTGGCTGTCCGACTGGCGCATTAAAATAAACGAACAAAAGTGTAAACATATAACGTTTACTCTTAATAGACAAACATGCCCTCCGCTTTTACTAAACGGTATGCAGATCCCTCAAGCTAACGACGTAACGTACCTTGGCGTTCACCTTGATAGACGACTTACCTGGCGTAAGCACATCGAATGCAAAAAGATGCATCTAAAACTGAAAGCCAGCAGCCTCCACTGGATCATAAACTCACGATCGCCACTGTGCCTGGACTACAAGTTACTACTGTACAATTCAGTCCTAAAGCCAATCTGGACGTATGGCTCCCAGCTGTGGGGGAACGCGAGCAGCAGCAACATAGACATCATACAGCGCGCACAATCAAAAATCCTGAGAACTATCACAGGGGCACCTTGGTATGTTCGCAACGAAAACATCCACCGGGATCTGGGCATCCTCGCAGTGAAAGACGAAATCCAGAAGCAAAAAGAGTCATACAAAGAAAAACTGTCTTCGCACCCAAATTTTCTCGCTCGGGGATTGACTCGGGTTTCTAGCGTATCCCGCCTTAGACGCAACGACCTCCCAACCCAGCAATCGATTTTTAGGGCCGTCTAACTCCGTATCAGTCAATATGACTGTTAGTTAAGTTAAAAATATAAGATTTGATACACCTCTTGTTAGTCTCGCAAAGAGAAGATTCAAGAAATAAAAGCAACGTTAAAATAAAAAAAAAAAAAAAAAAAAAAGAAAGTCATTATGCATTGATATTCAATATTCAAAATATATTTTAAATTTTACTTTTTTTTTTTTTCAAAAATATAAAAAACTTTCTGTTTCTTAGCGAACTAGTCTCTCAGTTTTAAAGCTATCGACTTGAAACTTTGCACCCTTCTTTTTTTTCCACGCAGTATATACTGAGTGAAAACAGATAACTGATTGATCTGAAATGGTATAACTTTGGTGTTTTTAGAGTTAGTTTGAATTTTGTATAAACGCTATTCTTGACAAAATAATGCGACGTACAAAAAAATATAAGGATCGGATGACTATGTCCTATAGCTGCCATATAACTGAACAATCGGAAATGACCAAACTTCTATCAGATTCTATCTATGGTCAGTTGATCCGACCTACCAAAGTTCATAACGATCGGACGACTATATATTAGGCTGATAAAAAGGCTTATAGGGGTAGGATGATAAAAAGTCGGCCCAACAAAGAAAAACATTTTTTAAGAATTCGTAAATATTTTATTTGATTAGTATTTTCTATCAGCTGATTACTGTGAAAGTTTCATGCGGTTTACTCAACACTGGTAATTTTTGGCGGAATTTTTAGCGCATTTACTTTTGCATTTTCGTCAACATGAATAAAATCGAATATAGTGCTGCCATAAGATTTCTGTTTTTAAAAGTAAAGTCCAACGACGATATTAAAAAGAAGTTCGACCAGTTTATAAAGATTCAGCTCCATCGTTTTCAACAATAAAAGGGCCCGAGGGCATAGGAAATTTCTCTGCCCGAGCTCTGCCACACACACACAGTGTAAATGTGTGAAACGTCATGCTCACAGCCTACTTTCTGCTATTCGGAACTAACACTAATGCGTTAAAATCATATCAATGTATTGGGGTGCCGACCACTCTTCTAAACATTTCTCGGGAACACGGTGGAAACATTTTACACGAATTTTTACACATGAGTAAACTTTCGTCAAGATGGGTGCAACGCAACCGCTTGCACATTGCGAAGGAGAGTTTGGGATTAACTCAAACCAAAACGAATTTTTCGTCGTTTTGTGACTGTTGACGAAACCTGGATTCATCACCATACACCAGAGAGTAATATACAGTCAAAGGATTTCAAATGGAGCAATGGGCATCTGGGATGCCCGAGGTGTAATTTAAGTGGATTATCTGGAATAAGGCAGAACAATTACAGGAAAATAGTATTCCAATCTCTTGGGAAGATTTGATTCGGAGCTGAAAAGAAAAAGGGTGCACATGGCGAAGAAAAAAGTTTTGTTTCACCAGGACAATGCTCCCGCTCACAAAAACGTTGTCGCCATGTCAAAATTGTGTGAATTAGGCTACAAAATTCTACCCCATCCTCCCTATTCTCCAGATTTAGCACCCTGCGAATATTATTTATTTCCGAACTTAAAAACACGGCTTGGGCTTCCAAACTTAAAACAGTCAAATGAACAGGTAATCTGTGAAACAAACGCCTATTTTGAGTACCTGGACAAATCCTATTTTATGGAAGGTATTGGGAAACTGGAGGATCGGTGGTCCAAGTGCATACGTCTAAAAGGAGATTATGTTGATAAACAAAAAAGCAAAATTTAAAAAAAACCTATTTTCTTTGTAAGGCCGACTTTTTATCAGCCCACCCTCGTACAGCTGCCATTTAACTGAACGATCGGAAATAGTATTTGGCATTTGGTAAAAATACCAACTTTGGTGTTCTTGAAGATAGAAGTTTGGGACTTTTTTTTATTTTGTTTTGTATTTAATTGGTTATATTATTATTGCGATTATTGGGATATACCATATATCCGCTTTTAATTGCAAGGGTATATAAATTATATATGTATGTTAGCTTTCCTTTCTTGTTTATATCAACAAATATTTGACGTCGAATGAACGACGTCGATGGAGTATTTGGACCTTATTGGTATGTCGTTACGCCGAAATAAGTTATACCCAAAACGCCACTTCTCGCCTGCCAGAGTCTGATCCTTTTAGGATACCTTCCGGTATGCCACCCCTTGACAAGGAGCCGCACCCTGACTTGGCTGCTATGAAAATAGCCATCAAGAACAAGTTGAAGGTGGATACCCGTTGAAGGAGGCCGACTGGCTCTACGCCAAAGAGCTTTCAATGGTGAGCTGGACGCAAAGAGTAGCGAGCTAAATAAATGCCTTCTCCCGGAGCTAAGGAGCAAAAACTTCGGTACTACGTGTTGGATACTGTCCAAGAACTACGATTAAAATAGGTAGGATTTCTGTAGTTAATACCGGAATGGAGTTGTGGTATACAACTCGGATGCTGTGACAAAAACATTAGTAGAGGTGACATATATATGTATATATTTTATTTTATTATGACAGGTGAATTTATTTAAAACTGTCTAACAGGGACAACCATTAAATATTGTGACAGAAAATTTGGTTTATGTGTAACTTAAAATTAGAAATGAAATAAGAGGAATTAAGAATAAGAATGTCCGAGAGTTATTCCGGGTGGGGTCCAGCGGGTCAGTTTTGCGCAGCCTCCCCATCTGTCCGCTGTTGTCCGGGAAAGTGGTCCCCAACTCGTTGGGGTGGTTGTGTAGCCTCTGGATGTGCTTGCTGCTGCTTCTCTGTATCTCCTCCATCACACATGGGTAGCCAAGGACCTCGTGGATTGTCTGGTGTCGTGGTAGACGTGGGCACCAGCGGGGATACGAAGGGTGTTTGGTCATTGATATTTTTCATTGCCGTAAATAAAAAAGCAAATTGTGTTCAATTGTAAACGTTATAAAAATGTTTATTTCTACATGCAGATGAAGCAGATATGGGAGCTTATGGTGCATGCAGAGACTCAAGAAAAAGTACAGAGAGGGCGGCCCGACTAGTCACTGCGTAGCTAAAGCTCTCAATAATGGAGAGGGCGGCCCGACCTAAACATTTGAAGAGCTAAAACTCTCCACAGAAAGCCCGTTGAATCGAGCGGCCGAGAGAGAGTCGGCTTGCTATTTTTACATACATTAGGCTTAAGTTAGGCTTAAATAAACATACTAAACATTACATTAACAGTATTTAAACATCAAAATTAAACGCTGCTGCTTGACTCGACATTTCCGCAGCCGTCTATCTGACTTGTCGTACCCAAATTCTTCAAAGTTCTCATATGGGCGTTGAATTTGTCGAATAACCCTCGAAGACCTGTTATTGAGTCACCTCCCAATAGAGTGAGACTAAGAATTTCGTTCACATGAGCCTGAAATATTAAGCGACGGCTATAATATTGTTTCTCTAACAAATTCAGCGCGATATCATAATTCTCATCGGAGACTTCCAAGGAGCGAACTGCTTCGAAAGCAGACTCCCGAAGGCAAGAGGCAAGATAATAAACATTACATTAAAAGTATTTAAACATCAAAATTATACTGCTGCTGACGCGACAGAGTGCTCTATTTTCAAATGTCTGGATAGTCAAAATATTAGTCTTGCTGGCCGTGCCCCAAAGTTGGATCCCATATGTCCAAATTGGCCGAATAATCGCCTTGTAGATTAGGATTTTTGAAGAGGTCCTCAGCTTCGACCTCCTGCCCATCAGCGAATAGTACGTCTTTAATCATACTAAACAATGCTTTCGCTTTTTGACTAGGTGAGGCTTCCAAGTAAGCCTCCCGTCTAATGTGAAGCCCAGGTATCTTGGGTTTTTTACCTGCAGCGGTGGTAGAGGTGTTCGGCGGACGCGTTGGCTCGGTCCGTCTCTGACCTGCATCAATTGCCGTCGGCTCTCTGAACTGCTGGGATCCTCTTAAGAGGACGTCGTATGCTTTTCGTGACGCGTCCCAGATTGTTTTTTGGGTCACCCGGTTCCAACTGTTCAACGAACCCGTCGAACGCTTCCTTCCTCAAGTCAGCCAAGAGTTCAGAGAGTCACTTGGAGACTCTTTTTAGGTTGGTCTTGTCCCTCGGGTTTCTGTACAGCACCCAGACAATAAACCGCCTGAGTCGCCGCTTTTCCAGCTGGAGAGCCGTGACGTCTGGATTCAAAAATGTATATCCCTGTCAGTGGTTCTCGGGCGGTTGGAAAGCCTTGGAGCTGCCGCAGCTTGAATTTGTGCGGTCAGTTCCTTGACGGCCGCCTTAATCTGGTCGGGGGATTCCATAGTTGTGCTAAGATTAACCGCCGAACACATCCAGGACTGGAATTTCCCGATGTCCGTCGTCATATAAATAAGCTTCTTCCGGGCCTGGAGACAAAGCGCTATGGTCAGAAATAAGGTCGGCGACTTTTCGTACCTGGATTCCGGCCGAGTCCAGTCCTCCTGTAAAGGCGAAGTCCTGGACATCTGAAATCTTCGATGGATCTGCTGGCCAGTAGGTCTCTTATTGTACTTTTTTATCCAGTACTTTTACTCTTATTGATAATTGCCGTATTATTGCCGATATACGGCCACAAATGTTGGAAAAAGTCATCGAAAATTGGACGTCCAAATTGGTGTACAAATGTCAAATAAAACAAGAAAGGAAAGCTAACTTCGGGCGGAGCCGAAGTTTATATACCCTTGAAGTTAAAACCGGATATATATCGCAAACATCGGATATAGTTGGCCGATCCTTTGGGAATATGAATATATAATCTAATTTATTACAATACAAAATCTAAAAAAAGTCTCAAGCTTCTATCTTCAAAAGTACGAAAGTTGATATTTCTACCAACAACCATTTCCGATCGTTCAGTTATATGGCAGCTATAGGATATAGTCGGCCGATCCTAATGAAATTTGGTAGGTCGGATCAACTGACCAAATATATAATCTGTACCAAGTTCCAGCTTTCTATCTTCAAAAACACGAGTTGGGTCAAAGATGGGTCATTTTCGATCGTTCAGTTCTATGGCAGCTATAGGATATAGTCGGCCGATCCTTACGAAATTTGGCATGTCGTATTATTTTAATAGCCAAAAATAGCTCTCACCTAAAATTTGAACTCTCTTACTTCAAAAACACCAAAGTTATACCATTTCCGATCAATCAGTTATATGGCAGCTATAGGATATAGTCGGCCGATCCGGACCGTTCCGACTTATATACTGCGTGCAAAGAAAAGAAAGGTGTGTGCAAAGTTTCAAGACGATAGCTTTAAAACTGAGAGACTAGTTTGCGTAGAAACAGACAGACGGACAGACAGACAGACAGACGGACAGACGGACATGCTCATATCAACTTAGGAGGTGATCCTGATCAAGAATATATATACTTTATAGGGTCGGAGATGTCTCCTTCACTGCGTTGCACACTTTTGACCAAAATTATAATACCCTCTGCAAGGGTATAAAAAGTGCATTTCCATAAAATAATTCATCGTTGTTGTATTGAAATTTAAAGTTTTATACCAGGGGTGACCAAGCATAGCATATGGCAGAGCAAACTCCAATAACAATGAAAAAAATCACCAATACAAAGGAGCACCGAGAGCAATGGGGCTGGGCACCCTTGTTTTATACCTCTAAAACAGTGGGGGGCAAAACTAACACATGTTTAAAATTTGAGTGTGTGCGTAGCAGAGAAAAACAATGAGAGCAGAGAATTCACTGAGCGAAAAAAAGTATTTTTCTTTATTTTATTTTTCGTTAATTCAATTGAAATTGAGAAATTGAGTATTTTATTTAAAAAAAAGCTTTTCTAGCAACATTTGGTAAACAAATGAAAAACTACGCTTCCCTATCTATATTCTCCTTGAAAAAAAACTTTTTCTAACCCAAGTGGAAAGTGAACTTGGAAAGTGGACCCAAGTGGATTTTCTCAGTGGAAAAATTTTGATTTTAGTTTGGGCTGTCAAATAAATTAAAATGAGAGCAAATGAGAGAGCTTCTAAACTAAATTTGAGAGTGCTCACAATGTCAGTGTGCCGGCAGCGCTGCATCAGAATTTCATACCCTATACTCGCGTGCTATGTAAAATGAGAGTTTGCCCACCACTACTCTAAAAAAACACCCTTTATATACTTCGTCTTTTATCCAGAGAAAGTATGCTGCTATATTCGAAAGGTACCAGGCTGGTCGTTATAGCTATTGCTTCTGGGGCGCTGGCAGGTGTACATACCTACCTACTTTTAGTCTCACCTATCTCCCTGACCCCTGCGTCCACGTTAATATGGTAATACGGTAACACGTCCAAAATTGTAACACGTTAGTATGGTAATCAGTATATTAATGTCTATATCGCAATGAACGGCTGATTGTGCTGAATTTTGTTTTCCAGATATAAATAGTTTGGAAACAAAACCCTTTTAAAATAACATGCCGCATTTTATAATTTTTTTTATTGTTTAAGTATGTACAAATCCCTTAGTTGGTCGCAAGCCGACTCTCTCTCGGCCGCTCGACTCAACGGGCCTTTCTTTGGAGTTTCAGCTCTGCATTGTTTAGGTCGGGCCGCCCTCTCCATTATCGAGAGCTTTAGCTTCCCAATGTCTAGTCGGGCCGTACACTCTGTACATATCAAGTCCCTGCATGCACCATAAACTGGTCTATCTTGTTGATCATCCAGCTTCATATGAATGCAGATTAAACATTTTATAAAGTTTCAAAATTAAATAGATTAAGACTATTTGATTGGGAGTGGTCAAGTGTATGAGAGTAGTTGGGCGGGACACAAACTTGACCTGGGCGGATATTATACGATTCCAAGTTCTATCTGATAGTTCTACCTCTTATAGTCTTTGAAATCTACGAGTTAAAAATTTTAGCCCGTTTATATGGGAAACTGTACATATAGATGGGTATACATCGTCTAAAAATAGGCCGATTTGTATAAAATTAGTTTTCCAGATATATATAATATTAACTATTAAAATAGTCAAAAAAATTTTCAAAAACCATCCTGTACTGGCGCTACAGAAATTCGTGATTTATGGCGGCGGGAGAGCCCGTGGAAAAATTAAAACAAACTTGAAAGGCGCGGGCATTATAGGAGTCTCCATGCCAATTCCTACATCTCTCTCTCTCTCTCTTATAGTCTCGAACGGACGTACATGGCTATATCGACTCGGCTGTTGATGATGATTAAGAATATATAACTTTATGATTCCGTCTCTATGTTATTGAAATAATGTTAAATTAAATGAACTACACACTCTAAACCACAGTACTTATTGCGCGATTGACATTGACATTGATTGATGCGTGCAGTGACACACATGTTAACGCGCATGTATAGAGTTCTAAAAATAGAATCGCTCGACCGTTTTAGACCTTGATATCTGAAATACGTACTGTATAATCCTTGCTTTTACATCTCGGTTGCTAAATGTCTCAATTTCAGTCAAGTGGTCAAAAGAAATGTTTTCATTATTTTTGTCATTTTATAGTTTGAATATGCTCTATAGTGTGCGGACTCCTCCATTGGACTATCATCTGCTACCTAGAAATCTGCAATAATTTAAAAAAATTAAAAATAATAAAATTACGTACCGTATTTACCTTTTTTTTAGATATGGGTGATTCTCCAGACCCCGCGCTCCTTACCCTTGGGGTCCAGGGCTCCAATTCATTAGTAAGGTTGTTTCAATGTTTAAAAAGTGCATTTTAGTTTTGTGATTATTTTTCTAATATTATTATACCCTTGCAGAGGGTATTATAATTTTGTCCAAATGTGTGCAACGCAGTGAAGGAGATATCTCCGACCCTATAAAGTATATATATTCTTGATCAGGATCACCTCCTGAGTTGATATGAGCATGTCCGTCTGTCCGCCTGTCCGTCGGTCCGTCTGTCTGTCCGTCTGTCTGTCTGTTTCTACGCGAACTAGTCTCTCAGTTTTAAAGCTATCGTCTTGAAACTTTGCACACACCCTTTTTTCCTTTGCACGCAATATATAAGTCGGAACGGCTCGGATCGGCCGACTATATCCTATAGCTGCCATATAACTGATTGATCGGAAATGGTATAACTTTAGTGTCTTTAAAATTAGATAGTTCAAATTTGACATGAGAGCTACTTTTGGCAAAATAATACGACATGCCAAATTTCATAAGGGTAGGCCGACTATATCCCATAGCTGCCATATAACTGAACGATCGGAAATAACCCAACTGTCGTGTTTTTGAATATAGAAAGCTGGAACTTGGTACAGATTATATTTTTGGCCAGTTACTCCGACCTACCAAATTTTATAACGACCGGCTGATCTTATAGCTGCCATATAACTGAACGATCGGAAATGATTTTTGGTAGAAATACCAACTCTGGTATTTTTTAAGTTAGAAATTTGGGATTTTTTTTAGATTCTATATAATAATAACTTGAGTTATATTATCATATTCTCATAAGGATCGGCCAACTATATACGATGTTTGCGATATATATCCGGTTTTAACTGCAAAGGTATATCAACTTCGGCTCCGCCCGAAGTTAGCTTTCCTTTCTTGTTTACTCTTATTTTTATTCCCTTGCAGAGGGTGTTATACTTTTGGTCAAAAGTGTGCAACGCAGTGAAGGAGACATCTCCGACCCTATAAAGTATATATATTCTTGATATTCTTGACTCTCCTCCAGAGTTGATATACGCATGTCCGACTGTCCTTCTGACTGTTTCTACGCAAACTAGTCTCTCAGTTTTAAAGCTATCGTCTTGAAACTTTGCACACACCCTTTTTTCCTTTGCACGCAGTATATAAGTCGGAATTTGAACTCTAACTCTAAAAACACCGAACTTATTGCATTTCCGATCGTTCAGTTATATGGCAGCTATAGGATATAGTCGGCCGATCCTAATGAAATTTGATAGATTGGATCAACTGACCAAAAATAGAATCTGTACTAAGTTTCAGCTTTCTATCTTCAAAAACACGAAAGTTGTGTCGTTTTCGATCGTTCAGTCATATGGCAGCTATAAGATATAGTCGACCGATCCTTATTAAATTTCGCATGTCTTAATGTTTTGCCAAAAATAGCTCTCGTGTCAAATGTAAACTCTCTAACTCTAAAAACACCAAAGTTATACCATTTCCGATCAATCAGTTATATGGCAGCTATAGGATATAGTCGGCCTATCCGAGCCGTTCCGACTTATATAGTGCGTGCAAACGAAAGAGGGGTGTGTGCAAAGTTTAAAGACGATAGGTTTAAAACTGAGAGACTAGTTCGCGTAGAAACGGACAGACAGACAGACGGACAGACGGACATGCTCATATCAACTCAGGAGGAGAGTCAAGAATATCAAGAATATATATACTTTATAGGGTCGGAGATGTCTCCTTCACTGCGTTGCACACTTTTGGACAAAATTATAATACCCTCTGCAAGGGTATAATTAATATAAATAGGTTTAAAACAGAGGTCGGCACCCCAATACATTGATATTATTTTACCGCATTAGTGTTAGTAACGTATAGCAGAAAGTAGGCTTTGAACATGACGTTTCACACATTTATACTGTGTGTGTGTGGCAGAGCTCGGGCAGAGAAATTTCCTATGCCCCCGAGATAGGGCCGTGCCGACCTCTGGTTTAAAATAACAAAAAACTCGAACCTGATTTGAACTCGTTTCAATCTGCCTATCAGGCAAACATTCTACCACTTGGCTATCCCTCAACAAGTTAACTTGTTGCCCTGAGGAACCCGCTCGTTAAACCCGTTAATTAAATCCGAGGCATTGAATAATTATAGAAAAGAATATTGATTTTTTTTTCATTTTACCGCAGTGAATGCGATTTTAGAGTGATTTGTGACTGGAAAATTCTGCTGAGTACTCAATGTTACTATTACTAACAAGCAATATTTACAATAGCAATACAAAGTGTTTTTTTTTCGAAATAATTTATTGTATAACCATTTAGGGATACATTTTAGTTGTATACATTTTATATATATACATATATATATATATATATATATATATATATATACATATATGTATATATTATATATATAATTATATGTAAAATTTCTATTTATATAAATACATAATTATCATGTTTACATAAATGTTTTCATACAAAGTTTAAGGTCATGTTTTGGTTTATTTGTTTGAATACTAATTAGAAAAAGACCTGCCCAATCAAATTTCTATAAAAAATGATTGGATAAGATAATATTCTTCCCTTCGAACACAATATGGATATTTCGCTACTATATTATATATTTAAATAGTTTACATTAAAACTACACATATTATATTAATTAATATTAATTTTATAAGTAAATATTTATTTACTTACTTCCTTCAAATATGTATTCATTTATTTTAATAAAAATGACTTTTTTCTTGCATAACTTTTACCAATAAAAATCCAAAACATTTCCCGGATATTCAAAAATATTTATAAAAATTCGAACTTAGAATTATTGGTGCCGACCAAATTAAAAGTTTTCCGAACCCAGTCATGAATATTCATAACTACACTGACTTTTGGGTTTAGAAATACAAATGGGCTTAATTTTGTTTTTAATCTTAAGAGCAGCCTTGTGTAAAGCAATTAGGGAAGCCTATAATTAATTTATTTAGTTTTATTAATTCGTCTTTCGAATAAGGAAAAGGATATATTTTCTTCTCGATCTTCGTTGTCGAAACATTCTTTGCCACTCGTCTGAACATAAAAATACAAATCTTTACAAACTGTGTAAAAAAATATTTTTTTTTTATTTTTTATTTTTTTACTCATTATTTTAAATCGGAAATAATCCCTTTACAGGATCGGGACTTATAAATAGTAAAAAAAAAAAATATGGGGAAACTGACAATGAATAAAATTTTACATACAATGCAACTACATTCATATGTATGTATCTTTTTAACAAACTAAAAGAGAAGAAATTGTTTTCTATAAAACGACTTTATTTAGCTTTTTCTAAAATACTGACTTTTGTATGTTTATTTGTTGAATGACTTAGTGTTTATTTTTTGTAGAATATTTTTAAGGCTATCTGAGACCAATCAATAAATTTACATTTATATATAATATTACCTTAGATTCAAATTAATGATACTTGCTTTTTACTTTTATAAATTAAATTGTACTAGTAATGAATAATATACTTTTTTGTATATATTTTGCGCTTTCAATTATTTTTATTTAGTCTCACTCGTTTGTATTATTTTATCTCTTAAAAGTGTTTAAAATTATATACATTCAAAAATTTATATATTCCAGCCTCTAAAGTATTCGACTAGCTTTGTTCAAAATATTCTTTGTAATAATTAAAATTTCCTTCGGTAATCTAAATAAAATAATAAGTCATATGAAACTTAACGTTTATTTATATAATTATATTTATTTATATATTGATGATTTTATTATGATTGATGCTACAGTTATAAGTCTTTTTATTCACATTAATTTGAATTTATACTTTTGTGGATGTCGAGTATGTTCTTGTAAATAAATATAATTCGTTTTATTTGACCTTATTTAAGTCCTGTGCTCATCTTAATATTAATGTTAGATTATCAGTCAATTTTTATTAGAATTATGATTAGAAAATTCACTTTTGAGAACCAATATATTATTGGAATAAATTGTAGCGTTATTATATGGCTGAATATTTTAAACTTATTTTATTTGCATTGTATCAATATAGTTTTAAAATACCGATCTTTGCGGTAAGACAAAATGGAATAATGCATTTCGGAAAAACAAAAAAAAAACAACTAATAAATCAAACGGTCATAAGTAAATTTCATATTTTAAATCCGATAGTCAAATTATAAAATGTAATATAAATAAGGTACACAAACATTTTCAAATGCAGACTATTTCCGTAGTTATTTTTTCTTCTGCTTCCCAATACGATTTGACAAAATTTAAATAGGGTCCACAAACGTTCTTATAAGACCAAACCCAATTTATGTTTTCGTAGTTATGTTTTCGATAATACTCCCCAAAATACGAAAATTTTCACAAATACCATAACCTTACAGCGTTACTATTTTGCTAAAATAGTTTGGATTCCGAGAAATTTGGGTTAATGTGAAAACATTTTCATTCATTAATTTTGAGCTATTGGGGAAAAAGGAAAAAGTTTTGATGCTCGTTATTAAAATGTGAGCAAATTAAGTTCTAAATTTTGTTAAAATTCTTTACAACCAATGACGCTTTCTTAAAAATCTTAACCTCGTTTGAAAGTATTTTTATATTCCTATTCGACTTTAAAGACTAAACATCTAAAAAATAAAATGTTTATAAAGAGTTTATGCCGTATTGAAGCGTTTTTTTTTGAAAATGTTTCTTTGACGTATTAAAAGATAAAATTTTGAAATTACTCAATTTTTAAATAAACTTTAAAAAAGCATTTTGTTAAACAATAGCAAAAATAGCAACGCTACTGCATCGAAAATATAAAACGGTTTATTGTTTATTTTTCGAAACCAGATCTTTTTCCAGATCTGTCGATTCTTTCCCGGCCGCTTGACTTCAACGGGTCTTTCTAGGGTATTATAATTTTGGTCATAAGTATGCAAACCAGTGAAGGAGTAAAATCAGACCCTATAAAGTGTATATATTCTTGATCAGGATCACCTTCTAAGTTGATATGAGCATGCACGTCTGTCCGTTTCTACGCAAACTAGTCTCTCAGTTTTAAAGCTATCGACTTAAAACTTTGCACATACCCTTTTTCCTTTGCACGCAATATATAAGTCGGAACGACTATATCCTGTAGCTGCCACATAACTGATTGATCGGAAATGCTAAAGCTTCGGGGTTTTTAGAATTAGAGTGTTCGGATTTTGTACAAATGCTATTTTTGCCAAAATAATACGACAAACGAAAAGGACAATAATTTCCTTATGGAGCATATTCCATGAATTTATAAGGATCGGCCGACTATATACTACAGCTGCATTATAAATGAACGATCGGAAATGATTTTTGGTATTTGGTAAAAATACCGACTTTGGTATTTTTGAATACAGAAGCTTGGAACTTTTTTTTCTCAAATTTGTAATCTAATAATTTAATGGTCTAATGGTTTTATTTTAAAATTCTAAAAAGGATCGGCCCACTACATGCTTTATTTTCAATATATATAAGACCCTAACTGCAAGGCTATATTAACTTCGGCTCCGAAGTTAGCTTTCCATTCCTGTTAATACTGAGTTTTCGGAAAAAAAAAACCAAAAACCCTATTCCAATAACTCTATTTTTATCTTTTTTTATATATTTTTTCACCAAATTACACGTTCTAGGTTGTTTATTAAAATGGAACTGTTAAATGAAAAAGTGTAAAAAATTCGAAATAGATTATAAATAACCCATAATTATGCTACCCATTAACCATTTGGTTACGACCTAATATTTGTTTTTATATTTATATAGAATTTATTTATGCTCACACCTAGGTGGTATAGAGTACGCCAAGTCTTGGCATCGTTTGAGTGGAATCCAGCCACATCGATTTTATGTATAGGACACAAACCGCTGTGGAAGAAGCATACCCATACCAAGTTTGTAACGACATATTGTCTTGAACCTGTTTTACCGAATAACACCAGTTTGCACCAGTTCGTCAATATAGATAAAGCCATTTGGGTAGTGGATAGTTCAAGTGGCTGTTAAAAAAATTCCACTTGGCTTTGATATGCCTTTTTCCAAGTAGTGTGGTTCCTTTTGTGGACTCTGTGCATTCAAATTTTAATCTATTAGTCTCCGGGAAAAGCATAAAGGATATGCTCTAAAATTAAGTTTTTGAATATCGCACCCCGTTTTTCCGTATTCGATGTATATTTTTATTATGGAATTAAAAACCATTTGGCATAAAATTTTAAGAGAATTTGAACTTATTTGTATGTTTTGTCCAGCTTTCTATGCTGAGATCGTTCCACTTTCTCTCATGGTGCAGTGTGGTCCTCTAGTAACGAAAATTAAAATTTTCCCAAAGTAATAGGTTATTGTCATACAAATTAACTAAACTAAACTATTTATTTAAGCTAAATTATTTATTATAAATAATAAACTAAACTTAACTGACTTTTCAAAAAATTGTCGAACTTTTTGTAAAAAAAAATGCAAAAACTGCTATTTCAAAAAAAGTTTGTAATTTGATGCAAAAACATGAAAAAGCACCATGAAACTTAGTTAATACTAAACAAAAACAGTTATATTTTTTCGATTCTGTTGCACTGCTTTTACTATGAACACATGAGCTTTAGAAATGTACATTTTTATTTTGTTTGTGCTTATATTTGAAGTTTTCTTGACGACTTAGTGAATATAAAAAAATAATAGCACCGCTTCAGCACATTATGATTTGGGGGAAAAAAATGTATTTACTGTTGAAATTTATTACAATTTTAATATTTTTTTATATTGTTAGTATCCCTCCTAATCGAATACAGTTATAGTTGTACTCAAGTTTCTTTTTAGATATTCATTTTAAATATTTTTCAAAATACCCGTTAAAGCAATGAAAAAAATATTAGCACCATTGCTTCTTTATTTATCGAATCTTGGATATTTGACCCCTTTACCTTGATAAAATTAACCCATTTAATAGATTTAAGTTTAATTTATATATTTTGATAAACAAAATTTATAACGTTAAAATTTGACGCGAAGAACACTGCAATATGAAAAAAGCTAATATTATACAAAATCAAGAAAGGAAAGCTAACTTCGGGCGGAGCCGTAGTTAATACCTTGCAGTTAAAACCGGGTATATGTATATCGCAAACATCGGATATAGTTGGCCGATCCTTATGAGAATAAAATAATATAACCCAATTTATTATAATAAAAAATCTAAAAAAAAGTCCCAAACTTCTATCTTCAAAAGTACCAAAGTTGGTTTATCTTCAAAAACACGAAAGTTGGGTCATTTCCGATCGTTCAGTTATATGGCAGCTATAGGATATAGTCGACCGATCCTTATGAAATTTGGCTTGTCATGTTATTTTGCTTTCACGTATAATATGAACTCTCTAACTCTAAAAACAACAAAGTTATACCATTTCCGATCAATCAGTTATATGGCAGCTATAAGATATAGACAGACGGACATGCTTATATCAACTCAGTAGGTGATCTTGATCAAGAATATATATACTTTATAGGGTCGGAGATGTCTCCTTCACTGCGTTGCACACTTTTGACCAAAATTATAATACCCTCTGCAAGGGTATAAAAATATATATACAGATAGAACATTGTGGAATCAAGTGGGTTGTTTAGTGAAATTCAAAAAAGAAAAATTTTTCTAAAAAAAAAAAAAAAATGTAAACCGATTAACTGTTGAATAAACTTTTCACATGCAAGCAATATTGATCTCAGACCTCTCTGTAAGTCAATATAGGTTGCCCTAAACCGTCATGGCAAGGTGGATAAAAACAAAATTATGGCTTAAACAGTTGGCTTGTATCCAAAGCAACTTAATCTAAACGTCTTCATCCCAGGAAATGTCCCACCTTTATATCGGAAACACATTATTCACAGCATATAGTTTTCCAAGTAACCTCCAAATTGCTCGACTGGAAAATGGCAAAAAATTGCATTCTCAAATGGGCACAAAAAGGTTTTTTTTTTAATTTTATAGTGTTTAGAAGTCCATGTAACTAAGAGTGCTACCTTCATACAAATCAATTCATGAATATTTTGAAGAAATGTACGTTTCCTCTTGCTGAGTGTAAAATTTCACTTATAGAAGACCTTTAGCAGGACAATGATAAAATACATTGATGTGATTTTAATACATTAGTATTAATAACGAATAGCAAAAAGTAGGCTCGGAGCATGACGTTTCATACTTTTATACTGTGTGTGAGCGGCAGAGATCGGGCAGTGAAATTTCCAATGCCCCTGGAATATGGCACTGCCCACCGCTGGTTTTGAGGAAACTCTATAAGTGTGTTGGGCACTTGGGAAATCTTCTGACTTCAATCGCACAGAAAATATTTATTCCAAGGCCAAAGAGGTTGTTTTTAAGTTTATTTCCACTACAAATTTTGAGAATTTACTTTGAAGTTTTTGATCAAAATATCCATATAATATTGGCAGAACTTTGTTTTGCGCAAGTGCTTTTGGCAATAAACGACGCGCCACTAAAAATTAATATATGCCAGTGGTCTAAGTTTTGGATTTTCATATTTTTGAATGATACATTTTTTTTTTCAAATTCGTAATGTTTAAAATATGAGTAAGGTAACCATTTAAACATTTTCTGCTCTAGTGGTGCTATTTTCTGCGTAGCTGTGAAATATATACATATATGGCTTATGTATTTGATTTTGTAACAATTAATCGCGTAGGCTATCGTATAGTTTCCCGACTATATAATAAGCGGTAACAGTTAAGATAAAAAAACAAGAAGGGAAAACTAACTTCGGGCGGAGCCGAAATTGATATACACATGCAGTTAATATCGGACTGTATATCGCAAATATGGGATATAATTTATTTTATTTTTAGATTTTTTTTTTTTTTTTTGAATTGACTAATCCTTATGAAAGTTTTGTTATAAAACCAACTAAAATTCATTTTAAAACTCATTTTTAAATACCCAATCAAAAAAAGTCCCAATTTTATATCTTAAAAAATACGAAAATTAGGTTATTTCCGATTTTTCAGTTTCCGGTATGGAATCTATAGGATGTAATCGGCCTATCCTTATGAAATTTCGAATGTCGAATCAATTGTCCAAAAATGTAAAAGTTGCTACCTTATATGTTAAAATTCACGAAATTTGTTTCATTTCCGATCATTCACTTATGGCAGAAATTCAAATTATGAAATTTGGTATGTCTTATCATTTTGCCAAAAATAGAATCCGGCAAATAGAATAGAATAGGAAACTCTCTAAATCTATAAACAGACAAATTAAAAATTTGCCATAGAAATAGTTCGGCATCAAAACTCACATTTACCTCTGTCATTAGGCTTTGCGCCTCTGCTACCATACCTAACTCGAGTCGCTCCTTTCTGACAATCACAGCACATTTTGTGTATCAAGAGTCACATAACTCTATAAGCCTTAAATATACTAGAACGGATCAGGTTTCTTTAAATATAAATATTTGTCTTTTTTTTGTGTGTTTGTCGTCCATTTTTTATCGTGCTTGTCTTGTGCTATGTCGATACGTGTCTTATTAAAGAAGATTTAAGTTAAACATATTTTCGACGTTCAATTTAGTCAGGTACCAGTGAGTATGTAGTCTGTTGAAAGAGGCTTGCGCAGAGTTTCAAATAGACCGTGTCGACTGAAACCTTTTGAAAAATTTTTGACAACCGTAGAAATTATAATGAAATCACAGAACTTTAAGTACTGTTCAAACGTTTTTTAAAAGCATACTAGCTGTTCAATCCAGTCAAAGATAGATTGTCAAAAAAGAAGAATTTTACATTTCATCTTATATAGCTGTCATATAACTGAACAATCGGAAATGACACAACTTTCGTGTTTTTGAAGATAGATGGTTTGAATTTTCTGCAGATTATATTTTTTTGCCAATTAATTCAATCTACCAAATTTCATAAAGGATCGACCGTCTATATTCTATAGCTGTCATATAAATGAACGATCGGAAATACTACACACTTGGTTATCGACTTTGGTACCAACTTTGGTATTTTTGACGGTAGAAGCTTAGGACATTTTTTAGATTTTGTATTTTATAAATTGTTTTTTTCTATAATTGTTATATGTATAAATGGTTTTTGTTATGATATTCTCAGAAGGATCGGTCAATTATATCCGATGTTTGCAATATATTTCGGCAATAGCAATAGCAATATTCTGTGCTCCACGTAGCCGCAGCCAAAAATCGAGAGCAAGAGCAGAGCAGAAATGTGTCAGCGCAAAACTATATTATTGATGACGTTTCTTAAAACGATTAAAAAAATGGAACTATAAAATATTTGTACATGCTCGGCATGCTATTATCAGCTTCAAAGTAGATACCAGTTAGGTTAATATTAAACCGTAAACTTGAAAAAGTTTAAGTTCTCTTCGTAAGAAAAAATTTTTTAAAATACTATTAATAATCCCATAATAGAATGTATTATGGTTCAGACGACCAATTTTTTTTGGCAAAAATTAATTTTTTAAACATTTGAAATTTAAATATAATTGTATGATAATGTACACAAAAGAGATTTAAAAATCTTTTAAATTTATAAAAACCCGAATTTTACCATGCGAAATACATACTCTTTGGATTAAAGTCCTAAAAAGTTGGTTTGTGTCCTTATATCTTACAAATGGTATGTGATATGCTACAATTTTTTTTTTTTAAATATCAGGTTTTAAATTAGGGTTTTAAATTTTTTTAAATTAGGGTCGATTTCTATTGTTTAACTAGAGATATAAAACGAGCTAAGCCTAATCGAACCATAAGGAGTAGTTCAATCTGAACGGTGTTTCATTCTCTTTCGAATACATACTGTCTGAAAATGCACATTTGGGTGCATTCTTCAATAATTGACATTTTAAAAGCTTACTTTGTGGAGTGGGAAGCAGAACAGTTTTTTAATAATAATTAATTTGAAGAAAGCTTATGAAAAGGATTTTAGATTGGGAAAAGGAGTTTTAAAAAAAAAACCTATTCACAATAAAAATAAATCTTTGAAATCATTTTCCATATTGCCAAATTTTCCAATTTTTCTTTCAAGGTCGTTATTTTTCTAATATTAAAAAAAAACAGTTTTTAGGCTTACAAAATGTTAATTTTTAAAAAAATTTTGTTATTTTATTGTCCCATTTGTCTGAACTTGGAGTTGTATATACATATAAACCATTAAAATTTGGGTAATATATCCTTAGAACTTTATAAACTGAACTGATTATAAGAACTTTAATAAACTGGCGCTACAGAAAGATTTTCGTTTTGAAGGGGGTGCAAAATTTTTGCAAAATCTTTGTCCCATTTAGTCTCCAAAATCCACGTGTTTCAAATTTTAATACGTTAGTATGGATATTGGTATGTACATGTCTATATCTCCCACAAAACTGGCCGATTTGGAGGAATTTTGTTAAATAAGCTATAGAAATAGTTTGTCATAAAAATTTTTTCATACCCTTGCAGAGGGTATTATAAGTTTGGTCAAAAAGTGCAACGTAGTGAAGGAGACATTCCCGGACCCTATAAAGTATATATATTCTAGGTCAGGATCAGGATCGTGAGTTGATATAAGCATGTCCGTCTATCTGTTTCTACGCCAGAGGATACTTTTTTATTTGTTTAATAACTGTTGTTAGAAAACATTTTTTTTAAATAATATACATTATTTTAGTGTCAATTCCAACTTTTGAAAGTGAAATGACCAAAAGACTCACGAAGCTGCTCCAGAGGTTGCCGACTTGTGCTTTTGAAGAATACCTACGTCAGGTTGAGCCCGGCGACCCCGAGCACAACTTGTGGCAACTGACAAGTCACATCAAGCGTCCAAAGACAAGGGTTGCTCAGGTTAGGAAACCCGACGGTGAGTGGTGCCGCTCCGATCAGGAGAGGGCGGACGCATTTGCTGCTCATTTGGAAGACGCCTTCACTCCATTCAATAGATGCTCGGAGGTGGACCAAGCTGAGACTGAGAGGTTTCTGCACTGATTTCTGTCAATTGGATCCAGTCTCGGAAGAGGAAGTTCAAGAGGAGGTCGCTGGCCTTAACACCAAAAAATTCCCGGGTGCGGATGGCCTGGAAGCACTTGCCATTAAACTTCTCCCCCCATTAGGTATCCAAAGGCTTACGAGCATATTCAACGTGTGCTTGGAGATCGGCCACTTCCCCTCTGACTGGAAAAAGGCGGAGGTCATCCTCATTCCGAAGCCAGGAAAGCCTGAAGCTGAACTTGCCTCATACAGGCCGATAAGCTTATTATCAGTACTATCCAAGTTACTTAAGAGAGTATTTCTGCGCAGATTTCAGACCGTATTAGACGAGGTTGGCTTGATTCCAGACCATCAATTTGGTTTCAGGCGTTGTCACGCCACCCCGGAGCAATGCCACAGGATTGTACAAAAGATTCTAAACAGCCTGGAGGAGAAGAAATATTGTTGCGCAGTTTTCCTTGACGTCAAGCAGGCATTTGACAGGGTCTGGCATCCAGGACTACAAATGAAAATAAAAAGGAGCGTACCCCATGAGCATTCCGCCTTCCTCAAGTCATACCTGAATGACAGGTCATTTAGGGTTAGATGTGGAGACGCAAGGTCAGATTATAGGCCCATTAAGGCAGGTGTACCGCAGGGCAGTGTACTTGGCCTCATTCTGTATACCATATACACAGCCGACATGCCTGTCGCTGAAGAGGAGGGCCTTCTAGCGGATACGTATGCAGACGATACGGCATTTTTGACCTCTGCAATCTTTCCAGAGGAGGCCTCTGCGTCTCTCCAACGCCAGCTGGACATACTTGATCCGTGGCTTCGAAGGTGGAACATTGCCGTCAACCACGAAAAATCAGGCCAAACGACTTTTACAATGAGGAGAGGCGACTGTCCTGGAGTCAGTCTCGGAGGCACTCCAATTCCAGCAAGCCCTACACCCAAATATCTGGGTATGACCCTGGATAGAAGGCTCACCTGGAAAACCCACCTGCAGCGCAAACGGACGCAAATCGGGATCAAGCTGCGTCAGCTCAACTGGCTCATTGGAAGGAGGTCCAGGCTGAAGCTAAGAGTCAAGCTCCTTATATATAAAGCCAGTCTGGACCTATGGTATCCAGCTATGGGGGACGGCGTGTCTAAGCAACCGAAGGATCATCCAGATCGCCCAAAATAAGGCCCTAAGAACTTTAACTGGAGCTCATCCGTTCCACGACAATGCGACAATCCACGACCAACTGACAGTCCCATATTTGAGCGAAGAAGTTCAGCGATTCGCCAATAGATACGTGAAAAGGCTGGACCGACATCCTAACCCTGAGGCCATCAATCTTCTTGACAACAGCTACACCATAAGGAGGCTGAAACGGACCCACCCACTGGACCTCTGCCACTCGGGCGAACGGGACTGAGCTGCAGTTGTAAAACCAACAAGGCCCACTAAAGGGCTCGACAATAAATTAATTGAATTCTATCGCTAAGGTTTAGTGTTAAAATTAGTTTCCTAGGATAAGCAAACATTGTACTAATCAATATTTCATCAAGTTAAGGTCCCATTATAAAATTTAATTATTGTCCATAACTCCGGACAGATTTTAAATATTTTTTTTAAACTATTGATTGATTGATAATACAAAAAAATTCCAACTTTTTAACTAACAAAAAATTAAATTAAAAACTACGTTTTTTTTTGCAGTGAATGCTCTGCTTCCATTGTTTTTTGCTGATACGCATACACAACAATACCACAATCAAAATAATACCACATACCAATTTTCATAAGAATCAGCCGACTATATCGTATAATTGCCATTCAACTGAGAGATCGGAATTGGTTGGGGTTGGGTTGGTTCGTTGGTTGGGGGCGTGTCAAAAACTTGAAACCAACATCAAACGCGTGTGCATTATAGCTCTAGCCTTGTAGTCTATAGCTCTATCCTATAGTTCTATCTCTTGTAGTCTCGCGACCCACGCGTTCATACAGACAGACGGACATGTCTACATCGACTCGGCTGTTGCTGATCATGAATATATATACTTTGTGGGACAGATTTTTTTTACGGAGATGATTCCTTCTCTATTTTACATAAAATTACACGAAAACAATATACCCTTGTACCCTACACGTACCAGGTAATTAGCCTAAAATTCGCATGGCGTGATAAACTATTGAACTACAAACTGGGCAAATTGCATCAATGGAAATGCAAATCTGATTAGCACATTCCATACAAAACATATTGTGACCACAGGGAACTAAAGCAGTAGTAACTTCATTTTCATTGCAAACAAAGCATTCGCGGTGAATAGATAATTTATCTTCAGAGTGCTGGACTTGATTGGTTTGTATTGGTTGTTTATGGTTGTTAAAAAATGGTGTCTCCTTTTCATGATTACGATTTTTTTTTTTTGATCCGTGGTTGCCAAGGCCTAGAAGTGAGTCTGTTGGGCTTATTGAAATTGTAGGTGAGCAATGAGCGGTGGGTAAAATATTATTTGATTGATTCCAAATGCTAGGTGAGTCGCCTATTCCCTCATCGATGTCAATAGAATCTCCTATATTTTTCCATATATTTACCATTTCTGGTGGCGTGTTGGGCCTGTTATTCGTACTTTTCGTTGAAGTTGTAGACGATGCAGATGAACAAGATCGAGTTAAAATAGTTGCCGCAGAGTTAGATTGTATTGACGAAGTGTTTGATACTGACGGACACAACGATGAAGCTTTGCCTATCCCATTACGAAACACATTCTGCTTCTTTGAAAATTGTTTATCAGAAGTACTTGTTTCCGTTATAGTTGTTATTAAATCTAAATCAGCGAACTTAATTTTTTGACTGCAGTTATTTACGTGATGGTATGGAAAAGTTTTAATATTATTAATATTTTTATTATCTATTTCGTTTGCAACATTACTTATTTTGTTATCTAAATATTCTAAAGATGGTAAAGAATTTGTGTATATAGATGATAATTTTTCGGAATTTATATCATCGTTCAGTATCTGAGCAAGAGAATTTGTTGGAGGTAAACTTCCAAAATCATTAATGTCGACAGATTCACTATCTTGTACGGTATTGCCAGAAAAATTCCCAAACCCTGAACCAGTGCGAAGAGCAATGTGAGCCTCTATCTGCTTTCGTGCAGAATCTACATTCACTGGCAAGCCAGTAACTTCAAAAATAGGTTCCTTTTCACGAGATGGTGTAACGATATAAGTTTGCGTTTCATGTTGTATGTGTTTTATAGTTGCACCCTTTGGCCCAACAACAAGTCCCACAACTCGATAGGGCACTCTTACTTGAATAGTAATTTGCCCAGGAATACAAGGAGGTCCAGCCTGCATTCGGGAAATCGTACTTATGTTGCTACAGGAATCACTTGCTATTGATCCGCTGTTTTGTCCATCGCTGAAAGGTTTCCTTGATGCGCGTATTAGACTAAAATGATCAGCAGCAGATAGTATTTCCCGCTTTGCCTTATTTACATCTTCCTTTCGGCCAGTTACCACAAAAACCGGTTCTTCTCCTCGTACTGGTGTCTTAATGTAAGTGTTGGTTTTGGCTCTCAAGGCCTTTATTTTGCAACCTAAAAAAAATAAAGAACATTTTAATATACATTTTTAAGTAATGCATAAAAAAGTATAAGGGTAATTAAAAAAAAAAAGGACTTAAACTAAATTTATTTGGATCCAAGGTTACAGCCCGCCAAGGCAGACGCCAACCTAAATGGAGCTTTTTAGTTTAATTTTAAGAGTTTTATTGGCTATTAAGCTTATATAAGCATTGAAACGGTGAGTGACTATATAAATGAACTCATGCTAAATGACAGGACCAATAAAAATCTGGGCGGGTACCATACGAGTCCATGATCAAAATCGGATAGTTTTCTCTCGGTATTATTAGTCCGTGCACATCCAAATCGGATAGTTTTCTCTCGTTATTGTTAGTCCGTGAACATCCAGTGTCGTTAAACAAACGTTATTTTTCAACCTTAATAGGTCGATCACTAACGGACGGGCCGACATACGGACATGCCTATATTGACTCGGCTGTTGATGCTGATCAAAAATATAAAGTGGGGAGCAAAATTGATTTCATGTTCAGCATATGCATTAAAGCGGGTCAATTTTTTTTCGCAAAAATCGTCCCCCATAATCGGAATCTACGAAAAATTCTAAGAAAATTTCACCATGAAACCATGTGTCTAAATGTATTCCTAGCTCGCGCCGTGAAGCTTAAAGATTTCACTATGAGGTACATAAGGTATTTCGAGGTATTTAAGACATTTTAATGTATTTTAAAAAAAACATACGCATTTTCAAATTATGTTGGAGTCAATTCTGATTCATCTTTTTACAACAAATTTTAATTTTTTTTTGAATTTATTTAACTTATAATTTATTTTTTATTTCGAAAAAAAGGTCCAAGCTAGCCATGTACTGAGCATTATATAAGAAAGTAGGAGCAATGCGTCTGTAACTTTTTAAGGAAGTACGGTATTGATCTAAAAATTGAAATATATATTCAAAGGCACTTTAAGCAACTAAATAAAAGTAGGCGTGGCATGATTTAATTTTATTTTTTATTATAAAGTTTATTTGCTTTCCAACAAGTAGGTAATTTTTGCATTTTGTTGACTTGGAATATAACGTCATCTTATTAGAATCTCAAGTCTTTCTTTGACTCCATTTGAGGAACTTTGGAACGGATTTCCAAAGTCAATGACATAACAGCATCTCGAGGCTGTGGCATAACTCGTCGCGACCATTCGCCTCCGTCTTCTAACGGACTCTGACGCTCGACTTATGATGTGCAACATGAGAAAGGATAAGCTTTTAACACCAAAAAGTGCTTCTACGGTGTTTAATATAACCGTAAGTCGATGGACAACTAGAAAAGCACTGGCTAGAATTGGATATGTCGCCTCTGTTAAAAAAAATAAACAAGCTCTATCCGAGAAAAATGTCAAGGCTCAGTTACGATTTGCAAGGACACACAAAAACTGGACTATAGAAGACTGGAAAAGTGTTATCTGGTCGGACGAATCCAAGTTTAACCGTCAACTCATATCAACTGGGGAGGTGATCCTGATCAAGAATATAAATACTTTCTAGGGTCGGAGATGTCTCCTTCACTGCGTCTCGAAACTTTGCACACATCCCCTTTCTATTGCACTCAGTATATAAGTCGGAACGACCGGGATCGGCCGACTATATCCTATAGCTGCCATATAACTGATTGACCGGAAATGGAATAACTTTGGTGTTTTTAAAGAGTTCAAATTTGACATGAGAGCTATTTTTGCAAAACATTACATGCCAAATTTCATAAGGATCGGTCGACTATATCTTATAGCTGCCATATCGACGCATTTCCGCGAAAGTATCGTATGTTGAAAAATCCAATTTTACAGGAGAAGCTTTTTTTTTATTTCATCTCTTACAAACAATAAGCAAAATCAAAAGATGTTTAAGCGATTAGAAACATTTGTTATTGTATTTCTTATTTTTGTGCATTTGAAGTATTTCCATGCAAAAAATTTGTATGGACATACGATAATTTCGCGCGCAGATTGAAAAGCACTGTAACGTACGATAAAATTGAAACTTAATTTTTATCGCAACTATAGGGTTTTCAGTTATAATATTTCACAGGGTAGTAAGACATTAGGTGCCTAACAATTTTTCATTCAAATCTCAATTTCGAAAAAAGGCGACTTACGATACTTTCGCGGAAATGCGTCGATATGACTGAACGATCCAAAATGACCCAACTTTCCTGTTTTTGAAGATAGAAAGCTTAGTACTGAAACTTAATACAGATTCTACTTTTGGTCAGTTGATCCAACCCACCAAATTTTAATTAGGATCGGCCGACTATGTCCTATAGCTGCCATATAACTGAACGATCGGAAATGGTATTTGGTAGAAATATGAACTTTCGTATTTTTGAAGATAGACTTTTGTTTGGGACTTTTGTTAGATTTTTTATTTTAGTTAATTAGTTTTATTATGATGTAATCATAAGGATCGGCCAACTGTATCCGATGTTTGCGATATATATCCGGTTTTAACTGCAAGGGTATATCAACTTCGGCTCCGCCCGAAGTTAGCTTTCCTTTCTTGTTTTCTACTGGCATTGAAAACTATCAATGACCAAACATTGGTGAATCCCGACGTAATCGTTATTATATCTATTTGTATATAAACAAATTACTAAAACAAAAAAAAAACAATTTATAAACAAGGGAACAGTTTGTTTATAATAATAAGCAAATTACTACGTAATATGTATGTATATATAATGTATATATGTATGTATAATATATTAATACATACATACAGACATAAGCATAAACGGCAGTTGCATAAACGCAAGTGCATATACATACTTACGTTTCACAAGGCAAGTGCATTCGCCCACGCATATACATACATTATAAATACATACGTTCCACAACACAAGTGCATTCGCTCGCACATAACTTCATACAAATAGACGTTCCACAATTCCGCTACGGTTCTGAGCACACAGTGGGACAAATCGTGTTCGCCGCGAGCAAATAAATTTGAGCGATACAATTTTGGCGCCAGAATTATTTACTTCGGGTTTTTCGGAACTTAATATAGGGGAGCTTAAACTTTTTTTTTAATAAAACCCAAACGGTTTGACTTTTCAACTAACTTTTTTTTTATTATCGAATTTGAACATATACATTTAATTATGAAATTCGATTTCTTCCGCATGACCACCGCGTGCACGTTTTACGAAGTCCAATCGTTGAACCCAACAGCAATTTTGCGTTCAATATTTTCTCTGAGCTCTTGCAACGTCGCCGGCTTATTGGCATACCCCAGTGGTCGGCACCCCAATACATTGATATGATTTTACCGCATTAGTGTTAGTAACGAATAGCAGAAAGTCGGCACCCCAATACATTGATATGATTTTACCGCATTAGTGTTAGTAACGAATAGCAGAAAGTAGGCTTTGAGCATGACATTTATACTGTGTGTGGCAGAGCTCGGGCAGAGAAATTTCCTATGCCCCCGGGATAGGGCCGTGCCGACCTCTGGCATAGACCAATGACTTCACGTAACCCCAACGAAAATAGTCTAGAGGTGTCAAATCACACGAGCGCGGCGGCCACTCGACCGGTCCATTTCGCGAAATAACACGCTTATAGAACTTAGTTTTCAATATTGCGATTGTAGCGTGTGCTGTGTGGCATGTAGCCCCTGTTGAAAGTAAATGTCGTCCACGTCCAATCCATCCAATTGCGGCGAACAAAAATGGTTTATCATATCGCGGTAGCGATTTCCATTCACAGTAACATGGCGATCGTTATCGTCGACGAAAAAATATGGCCCAATGATGCCGCCGGCATGTAATCCGCCTCACGAACCACGTATGGGTTGCTTCCTGCCCAGTAACGCATATTTTGCTTGTTGACAAATCCATTTAGCCAAAAGTGAGCCTCATCGCTGAAGATGATTTTTCGGTGAAAATCTGCATCATTTTCGAATGGCTCTTGAGCCCAATTCACGAATCGGCGTCGCTTCAAATGGTCAAACGGCTTTAGTTCTTGTGTCAGCTTGATCTTATATGGATGTAAGCCAAGATCTTTACGCAAAATTCGCCACAATGACGTCACAGAAAGACCCAATTGTTGCGAACGTTGTGTGAGCGACACATTCGCGTCTTCTTGAACTGAAGCGCTGGCGGCTGCGATGTTTTCATCACTTTGGGCACTTCTTGCTCTCACGGGCACCGGAACATTATGTAGCGAAAACGTAAATTTTGCCACTAGACGGTCGATTGTCGAACGGGCTAGCTTGTTAAATGGACCGTAAAATGGCCGTAATGCTCTTTAGCCTGTTTCCAAGGTGGATGATGACATGGTCCACGTGCGACATGGGAGCTTGAGGATTTGAAAATTTTGCAGATCAGCAGTGACCTTCAATGGACTGTTTCGGAGCTCGTAGCGACGATGCAGGCCAAAATTGAGCACGTCACGACCCTTCGCTCATCTCGAATTGCTGCCCACACCACCCTTGCAACGGAATGTAATTACGGATTTTGTATTACAACGGATGGAGTATTTGGCCATTTTTATGATTTATTTATTTTTTTTTTTAGTTTTATAAAGAATAATAACACCGAAGACCGCGCCGGTGTTGCACCAGCGGCGCCCCATTATTTTCATAATTTGGCGGCGGCGCGTCAAATAAGGCAAAAATCGGCGGCGGCGGCGGCGTGGCGCGGCAGCGTATATGTCTACTATGATGCACTGAATTTATTGGAAAACGATTTAATAACCGTCGCTTAATATTTCAGGCACACGTGAACGAGATTCTGGGCCTCAGTCTGTTGGAAAGTTGCTCAATTGCAGCTCTTCGAGGTCTTTCGGACAAATTCAATGCCTTATGCGAGCCTTAAAGAATTTGGTTTCGTTAAATCAGATCGCCAGCTGCATCATCGTCCAGGTTCTGCTTCAAGGCTAAGTGGGAGGAGAGTCAAAACTCCTCAGGTTCAGACGATATCCCTACTTGGGAGTCGATCGCCGAATTTTTGGAGCAGCGATGTAGGACGCTGGAGGCTTTGGAAGTGGCCATGGCTGCATACGCTCCAGGCGCTCACGTGGGAAGGCGTCAAGGTGCAAACAACAAAAGACCATCCTTTATTGTTACTAATTCGCTTCCCTCTGTCTGTACTTCATGCGGTCTCATGTAATGTCTGAATGCCCCGATTTCTGTCAATGCTCCCTGATATCCGCCTTGGTGAGACCAGGCGACTCGGTCTATGTCGGAAGTGTCTACAAACGGGACATCACATGCGTGAGTGCCTCGCCGCTAATTTCCCAGTTGTGGAAGGAGGCATCACAGCCTGCTGCATTTTCTGGAAACGCAGGCTTCTAGCGGCCAGTCTCTGGTTGGTCCTCCCACGTCAGCCATAGCCGCGTGCGCCGAGCCTGTAGCCTCTTTGCCGTCCACTGCTAATGCACTAGTTGCTCAAGGTCGCAGCGGCGATATATCTTTGCTTGCTATAGCGAACATTCTTGTTCGTAGTCGCGCTGGATTTCTTGTTCCATGCCGAGCTCTGTTGGATTCTCTATCGCAGGTGCAGTGATCACTTCCCGGCTGGCAAGTCAGCTGCAGCTCCGGAGGTAAAAATCATTCATGGCGGTGTCTGGTATTGGCGATACCGGTTTTGCGACAGTTCTAAGTTAAAATGCGGTTCTAAGTTGCTGGAAGAATCTTACTCCCAAGCCGATCGACAATTTCTCTCCCCCGAAAGGAAGCTCTGCCCTCAATTAAAGGAACCTTTATAAAGGAGGATTTGGAGTTGGGTCATATGTCTCCAGTCACTGCTGATGCGAGTGTCACTAGTAAGTACTTCCTGCTACACCATTGTGTTTTAAAGGAGGACAGTTCAACAACCAAGTTCAGGGTTGTTTTTGATGGATCTGCAGACACCACTTCTGAATATTCATTGAATGACGTGTTGATGTCTGGCCCAGTTATTCAGCCAAAGTTGCTGCATATTCTGTTAAGGTTTCCGATGCCATCGGGTGGCCAATACTGGAGATATTTGAAAAATGTATTGTTGCGTCAGGGTTTTTCCTGAGGACAGCTATTTTCAATGCATTCTTTGGCGGGATTCCACCCAGGATGAATTACAGGTTTTTAAGCTAGATACTGTCACCTATGGAACGAAGCCTGCCTCATTTTTATCAGTTCGGGCAATGCATCAGTTGGCAGAGAATTAGCAATTAATGTTTCCAAAGAGGGCCGGAATTCTGCGTCGCGACTTTTATGTGGATAATCTTTCCGGAGGCGACTCTATAGATTAAGCTATTAGCATAATGCAGCAAACATCCGGGATCCCTGCCAAAGGCCAACTTCGGTTAAGGAAGTGGTGCTCCAATGTTGCTGACGTGCTGGATAAGGTGCCTGAAGAAGATCGGGAGTCTTTCCTAAGGTTCGATGGCTCTTATTTCACAAAGACTCTGGGTCTTTCTTGGGATCCTGCAACTGACCACTTGCGTTTTTTCGTTTGAAGGGATTCAGTCAACCTTAAACCCACTAGGCGCATCGTTCTTTCTTCAGTCGCTCGGCTTTATGACCCATTAGGCCTTGTTGGTCCTGTAATTTCAAAGGCGAAGATCTTTCTTCAGAAGCTGTGCCGTGAGAAGTTGTTCTAGGATGAAAGTCTTCCTCAAGATCTTCACTGCGACTGGAATATGATTTCTAGCAGCTTTGCCCATGCGTAGCGCGCCGAATTCACTGGATGGGCGCTGACATCGAAATCGGAGATGGGCTTGCGTTTATGTCCTGTCCAAGGGCGCAGGATCTGCAAGCTATTTACCCTGTTCGAAGTCCCGAGTTGCGCCTTTAAAGACTGCTACGGTGCCAAAGCTGGAGTTATCGTTCCTAATTCGTTTCCAGCACTGCAGAGGGTATTCGCTTACTTATACAAGTTTTCTCAACGAATTCGCCACAACGGTGTCACGGCTAGCAATATCAAATCTGGAACACAGCTTTTATTGCGACTAGTGCAGCGTGTGCATTTTTGGGAGGACATAAAGGCGCTTTAAAATGGAAATAAGGTTGCGGTATCCAGTTCCATTGCGTCATCCTCTCCCTTCTTGGATAAATTTGGTCTGTTGCGCGTAGACGGTCGGCTAAAAAATTTATTGGATTTTGATAATCAGCATCCAATTATTCATCCAGCCATGCAGATACGCTGGCTTTAATTGTTGATTTTCATGAGCGGAAACTACATATGGAACCTTGCGCGCTGATGGCAATCATTCGGTCCCAATATTGCCCAATTGGGGGGAGAAAAACGGTGACGAAGGCAATACACGCATTGCATCCGATGCTTCCGGACTAAGCCTCGATTGTTTGGTTCGGTTGCAAAGAGTTAGCGTCTCCCAAGTCTTTGGAGTCACTGGTGTGGAATTTGGTTTTTTTTTTTTTGGGCCTTTTTATTATAAGGCGGAAGTGCGTAATAAGGCTCCAGTAAAATGTTACGTCAACGTTTTCATTTATATTGCTACCAAAGTCGTCCACCTGGAGCTTGTAAGGGATGGATCTGTCCACAATCTCTTTTCTACAGGGTTTGAAGCGGTTTAGATGCGCCCGCCGAAGGCCTCAACACTCGTATCTGAAATACATCGTTTTAATGAAATTAAATTTCCAGCATCTGAAAATGCTCAGATGCCGAGATGCTTGCAGAAATACAAAAAATTGTGCAGTTAGTTTTATATAATAAAGGAAGAATTAATTTATAAGTATAATTTACGGTCAAGTTCATGTAGCTGTCAAGTTCATGCTATAATGCAACGGTTGTAGGTAATTCTGTCGCAGCGCTGCCGGCACACTGACGGTGTGAGCACTCTCAATTTTTTTAGAAGCTCTCTCATTTGCTTCTATTACGCCTCATTTGACAGCCCAAACTTTTTTCATTTGACAGCCCAAACTTTCAACCAGAAAATTGGGAAAGACAGCCCAAACTTAAAAATCAAAATTTTTTCACAGAGAATATTGGGTGGGATAAAGTTTACAAAATAGACAGTGAAGCGCAGATTCCCATTTGTTTAAGAACTGTTGCTAGAAAAGCTTTCTTCAAAATAAAATACACTATTTATAATATATTTAACCAAAAACTAAATAAAAACTACGTTTTTTTCGCTCAGTGAATGCTCTGTTCTCATTGTTTTTGGCAATACACTCAAATTTTAGTGTTTTTGGAAAGAAACTGCTTTAAAAAAACTGAATAACAAAGTATTTTCCTATTGCTATCAAAAAGTCTATTTTTTACAAAGAGTGCTTCTTTTGATTTTGATGCTATCGTGCTTACCCAAACTTGGCTTAATTCCTCTGTCACTGATTATGAAACTTTTGCTCCCAAGTTTACTGTGTTTCGATTGGATCGTCTATCTTTTGAAGGTGGTGTTCTCATTGCTGTTAATAATGAGTACCCAAGTAAACTTATTCCTTTCTCGAATGATTTCGGAATAGAGTTCATTGCGGTGAAAATTTTAACTGGCTCGTCTCATATTATCCTGACCTATTCTTACATTCTATTCGATGGCTTAACTGATTTTGCCCTATTTCAACTTTTGCCAATTTATAACACTCTTGGCAGAATTCCGGACCTTAAATTTTCCAATGTGCCATCCTCTGTGAGTCATTCGGTCCTCGCCGCTATTGCTTCCTGAAGACTTTTACCATCATACACTATTAGCATCGGTGTTAATTGATGTGCATCAGAATGATACTGGCTTTAATGTTCAACCTCGTTTCGAATGCTTTAGAAAGACAGATTTTATTGCCCTTCGCAATCATTTGGCTGAATTTATTGAAATAATTCATAATGCTCTGAAAAAATTTGTTTCTGATATCCCATCATCATTGTCTACAAAACCACCTTGGTTTAAAAAACACTTTTCTCGTCTTAAAAACAGGAAATTTAGAGCTTACAATAGCAAAAGAGCTCAAATAGCAAAAAGTAGGCTGTGAGCATAACGTTTCACACATTTATACTGTGTGTGTGTGGCAGAGCTCGGGCAGAGATTTCGATTTTCGATTTCAGGATGTGTTCAAAGCTCTCTTAACAATAGATATCAAATTGTCTGCTGGACCTGATTATGTCCCTAGCTGTGTTTCAAGGCACCGCTCTGGTATCCTTTGCTATCCTCTTACTATCTTATTTAATTTTTCCTTGGACCTTGCATGTCTTCCCAAGCGATGGAATAAATCATTTATTATTCCGCTTCATAAGAAAGGCTCAAAATCACATGTTGAGAAAGGTAGAGAAACTGGTTACTACCCAACTGCAACATTTTTGCAACAAGCATCGCTCTACCACAACTAACCTTCACTGAATTCACTTCGATCATCCACAGAGGTTTTCTGAGCCGCATGCAAACTGCATGCAAACCGCATGTGCTATACACTGATTTTAGCAAAGCGTTCGATTATGTGAACCATCATCTCCTCCTTCATAAGCTGTATCTTATGGGGTTTCTCCACAAATCGTACAGTGGTTGACCTCCTATCTATCGAAACGCACGCAGCGTGAATCCAAAATTATGGAATCTCTTTCAGCTTAAAATTCCTTACTTTTAGTTATTATATCAAGAAAAGTGGGGGGCAAAGTCTCATTTTCCCTAACACGCGTGCATAGGGTAGGAAAATCTGCCGCAGCCCTGCCAGCACACTGACAGTGTGACCACTCTTAAATTTTTTTAGAAGCTCTCTCATTTGCTCTCATTTGACAACACAATTTAAAAATCAAAATTGTTCCACTGAGCAAAATTTTCTCAGAAATTGGGTTGGAAAAATTTTTCTCCAAAGAAAATATAGATATGGAAGCGTAGTTTTTTACTTGTTTAAAAACTGTTGGTAGCAAAGCTTTCTTTAAAAGAAAGTACAATATTTAAGTGCCCATTCCAACTTTTGAATTAACGAAATATGAAATAAAAGACGACGTTTTTTTCGCTCAATGAATGCTCTGTTCTTATTTTTTTTCTCTGCTACGCATTCACTCAAATTTTAAACATGTGTGCGTTTTGCCCCCCTCTGATCTAGAAAAACAGATCATTGTTAATAAATAAATAAAAAGTTTGTTTTGGTTAAGCACAGACCGATTTGCTTAAATGGTCCCAAAACAACAGTTATTCTTAAGCCAGGTACACACGATGCAAACAATTTGCAGCAAGTTGATTGCTGCAACTAAATTTGCTCGTATAAACACGAATGAAAACAATTTGCTGCAAACAAAGAACTTGCACTATCTTTATTGCGTCATTCGCTTGCTTGTTTGCATGTGCTGTTTGCTTTCAATCGCAATATTGCAGCAAGCAAAGCAACATTTGGGATCGCGAGAACACGATTTAATTAATTGAATTATATGAGAATCTGTGGTTCTCTATGTTTGGTTCATATCTCGTACTAAATATTTTTTACATTTTTTGTCCATTTTTCGTAATGGGATCCCTTGAAAATGGGTTCTTCCCATATGGGGTCCACTGCACTATAGGCCGGATGACCACTTTTTCTGGCCAAAAACCCATTTTTCAAAAGTTTTTATAATTAAGATTTTATGACAGAGGCACGATCCGTTAAGTTATCGGCTTTCAAAAACAGCTGTTCAGAGTGTCGTGATCACATGCGCTTGTTGTCGGAATTAAGAATCCGTTTAAAGCTAATAAAAAAAGGTACTAAACTTAGTAATTTATACAAAAGTTGTTATGGCATCGAAAGGAGAGGTTTGTACTACAGTGCCGCTCAACTGAATAGGTTTGACATTTGGTTAAGGTTTGAATCGTTGTAACTCTGTAACAAGAGCTCCGATTTTCTCGAAATAAGTTTCGATGTATAAAGAAATCTGTGTTTTATAAAATAGCAAGTTTCTGTTCTGTTCGTTTTGTTTTTATATTATTTTTATTAATTTTTTCAAAAATATAACAAAAAATGCCAATTTTTTTTGGGTCAACTAAATAGGTTTGATCACTAAAACTATTAAATTTATTCAAATTAAGGAACATTTCAAGGTACTACCTAACTTAAAAATTAAAATATATTGTTTTAGAATTATTCAGTACTTGGTATGCCCACCCACGTTCTTTATTACTTCAAAAATACGGTTTGGTAATGAATCATAATATTTTGTAATTTCATTAAGTGTAATTGTGGCCCAGGCTTCTTTAATTGCTTTAACTAAAGCTCCAGAATCACTAAATTGTCTTCCATCTTCGTAAACTCTTCTGGACAAAAGTCCCCACATGTTTTCCATAATGTTAATGTCGGGGGAGTAAGGCGGCCAATCGAGCAACTTGACGTTTTGGTCCTGAATCCATTGCTTTACAACCCGAGCGGTATGGATGGGCGCGTTGTCATGTTGGTACGTCCATGGAAGACGACCATAAATCTCAGAAATCTGAGGAAAAGCGTTTTGAAGTACTTTCTTGTAGTCATTTGCATTCATCTTTGAGGTGACAAACTGCAGCTCGCACGTTCCATAAAAAGATATGGCTCCCCATACCATTACTCCACCTTGACACGTGTGATGACGACTTAAAAAGCACTCTTCCTTTCTCAAATCGTGGAAATAATAGTTATACCCATCAGGTCCATCGAGGTTGAACTTCTTTTCGTCGGAGAAGATCACCGTCTTCCACTCCTTGTTCCACGTCATGTGCGCTTTTGCAAATTGAAGTCGTGCACTCTTACGAGCATCGTTAAGAGGTGGTTTTTTTTTTATTTTTAGTCTCTTCAAATGTTTTGCACTTCTAATAATTCGCTTAAGGGGGAAGATACAATTAAAAATTTATTTTTTTCAAAAATTTTTTTTTTGTCCTAATGTACTCTAAATATGTCTAGGAATAAGCCTTTAAAAGCATAAAGCCGTCCGGTACTTATTTTCCAAGTAATACGCAATTTAGTGAGTGCGTGTCAGTGGTAAACTTTAGTGAGTGGTAAACTTTAAACGCTTCTACTGAAAAGTCGTGTTTTCAAAGTCGCCGTGCAATGTACAGGTCAGAGATTTCATTTTAATCGAATGCGGTTTTTTGCTTTATATTTGAAATTAAATTCTCCACAACATGAATGAAAGGATTTTTCATATTTATTTGTTATAACATGTTTTTTTGACGAACAAAGTCGAAAAAAAGTGTGTTTTTTTTAAACATTTTTTTCAGTTTCAAATTTTTTCATGGAAAAACCCTTTTTTTTTACATATGAAATAATTCATGTTGTGCGCTGTACCTCTAAGTTTAATGCCCAGTTGTTGTTTTTTGTTTTAGACGTGATCCTGGGCCTGGAGACTGCACGGCGCAAAGTTTATCCCCCAAAACACGACTCTACATTATTGATCATAAATGGGCTTAATTACAATATTTTTCGAAAAACTTGACTGATTTTCATTGCCCAATAATTTCCTAATAACATGCAAAAAGAATCGCTAAGATTCATTCAATTCCCTACTTGCAATCCACTCCCAAAGATAGGCCTCATTTTAGGCCTTTTAATTGTATTTCCCCCCTTAACCGTTGCCACACTTGCATTTACACCGCATTGTTCTTTTATTTTACGCGCAGATAGGTGGGAGTTTGATGCAGTACGCAGAATAAGTCGCCTCTCTGATGCTGTCGTTGCGTATTTTTTCCCGCCTTTCATTTTTTTTCCATAGTCTGCTTTATTACGAATAAAATTACTCACAACGTTTTGACTTCGGCCGATTTTCTTAGCTATTTCATTATGTTTTAAGCCGATATCAATATAGCCTTTTATTTGACTTTTTTCAAAATCGGTTAACCGCTTTGCACGGCCCATTTTACAAAATATTGGTGAACAGTGATAACAATTTTGTAATGCAATTGAATTCAAGTCGTTTCAATCCCGCAGTTAAATACAAAGTGAAGTCAAAGCTTTCAAACCTAATCAGATGAGCCAAAAAAAGCGCGCGCATTTACAGAATTTCAATATCAAAGCAAAATTCCAAATAACCGTTGACTTTTTCCCGCTACTTTTTTCTTGCAAATAATGAGTAAATGAATGAAGAATAAAATTAAAAATTAAATAGAAAAAAAAAACCAATTGGAACAAAGATATAGTGAAAAATGTAAGAACGATTTTTCAAACCTATTCAGTTGAACGGCACTGTATATGTTTTCGATTCTCAAATGTTGGATTATTTGTGATTGTCCCTGTAATTGAGTGTTTTTAACAGAGCTTTTGTGCGTGTTAATCAATAACAAAAACTAATATTTAGTTAGAGATATAAACGGTCTTTTAGCCAGTTTTACCTTAATATTTATACTGGGTTGGAGGTAATTCAATTCTTGTTCATATGAATGTAATATTAAAGTGCCCTTTTACGCACTTTTTGCGTAATTCACTTTTTAAGGTCACAACCTCAGGCTCGCCAACATGGAGATGTTCGATGTTTGGAGATCTGCTGCGACCAAATGTGCGAAAGAGAAAAAGCATGCGAGAAATAGCTGGTTTTATATTTGAAGCCGAGAAAAAGCATGCGAAAAAAAGGAGTCGAAGCAACAGTTTAAAGGACGTATTCCACAGATCATTGAATACATCAGACCCTATAAAATCATCGGTTAACCTAGCCAACCGTATCAAACCCAAAACAGATTGCTTCTTCCAAAACAAGTATTAGAATTGTTCGAAGGAGCGCTGATGATCAGTTTGAAAATATTGTAGACGATCCACTTTAGTTAAGGGATATGGAGCTTGAGACCGAAGAAGATGTTGATTAGGTGCGCATGGGAAACAGTTTAGAATATTTTACCTTTCAGGCCTTTTTAATATTAATTACTTTAAACGGTTTGGGCGTTGAAAACTTGCCCATAGTTCCTGCCAGAAAGTGTCGGTGACACGCCTTTTTTAAGGGGTTATATACCCTTTTGAGCGAAAGAATTGAAGGAACTTTGGATTTTTATTTCAGGTGTGTAGCAATTATTTTATGACACTGAAGTTAATTTTCATTGATAGTACATGTTTTTATCGAAACAACAAGGAACCCTTTTTTTTTATAGCGGCTTGCGGTGACCACGATAGAAGTCCAGCAAGTCAACCGAAATCAAAAACCAAATATTTTTTATTAGTATAGTATTATTTCAAGTTCGTGAGCGATTATTTTCAAGAATATTTGGTTTTTTCTGCATACAGTAAACATTTTTCCAATTTTTTATCTGCGATATCAAAATGGGCGCAAAAAACTGAATCGTTCACGAAATCGGCACCATCATTACGAATAATTTAAAAAAAAATTTAAGAAGATCGATCAAGTAGTTCTTGTGCAATCGTGGTCACAGCGAAGGCACTTTTGGAAAAACACGACTTTGAGATAATCGCATTCAAAGTTGCTTGACGCTGTCTGCAGCCGTGACGAACCGCGCCTCAAAACGCTGTTTTTCTATTATTCGAATCTCTATGAAAATTTGGGAAAATATTCTCTAGGGGATATACTTTAGGATTCAGCAAAAAAAAATTTTTCGTTTTTTTTAAAGAAAAAAAAGGTATATAATCCCTTAAGTACCTTAGATTATGAAAAACCAAAATAATTAATATTATTGTTTTTTTTTAAGTTATTTTGTTTTTTTGATCTACCTTTATATAACTTTGGAAGACATAAAATTTAGTTCCGCCCAGAGGGGGCGGTGCCACGCCTATTTTCTAAAAATATGTTCCTTAGCTTACTAAGAACCCAAATCAAACAAGAAAGGAAAGCTAACTTCGGGCGAAGCTGAAGTTTATATACCCTTGCAGTTAAAACCGGATATATATCGCAAACATCGGATATAGTTGGCCGATCCTTATGATTACATCATAATAAAACTATTTAACTAAAATACAAAATCTAAAAAAAGTCCCAAACTTCTATCTTCAAAAATACGAAAGTTGATATTTCTACCAAATACAATTTCCGATCGTTCAGTTATATGGCAGCTATGGAATATAAGCGGCCGATCCTAATAAAATTTGGTAGGTTGGATCAACTGACCAAAAATAGAATCTGTATCAAATTCCAGCTTTCTATCTTTAAAAACACGAAAGATGGGTCATTTCCGATCGTTCAGTTATATGGCAGCTATAGGATATAGTCGGCCGATCCTTGTGAAATTTGGCATGTTCTATTATTTTGTCAAAAAAAATCTTTCACGTAAAATATGTACTATCTAACTCTAAAAAAACCAAAGATATACCATTTCCAATCAATCAGTTATATGGCAGCTATAGGATATAGTTGGCCGATCCCGGCAGTTCCGGCTTATATACTGCGGGCAAAGAAAAGAAGAGAAGAAAAAAGAAGGGTGCAAAGTTTCAAGGCGATAGCTTTAAAACTGAGAAACTAGTTTGCCTAGAAACAGACAGACGGACATGCTCATATCAACTCAGTAAGTGATCCTGATCAAGAATATATATACTTTATAGGGTCGGAAACGTCTCTTTCTCTGCACACGTTGCACACTTTTGAGCAAAATTATAATACCCTCAGCAAGGGTATAAAAAACAACATGGAATGCGCTTGCTTCGTTCTTGATATATTAATTTTCGCCAGAAGAAGTGGTCGAAATTCCCATAGTTGTATGACCAGGCAAGTTGATCCAAATGATTTTACAGTTGAGTCAGAAGAAAAGCAATAAAATTTGGTATTTGCGAGGTGTTTTTGGGTAATTTACGGTAATTTTTTGTAATCAAATGTAATATATAATTTTATTTATTAACTTTATGTTTCTAGCTTGAAATTACTCACCTTGTCTACCAACAATTTCGGCAACATGTTCTGAACTGGGAACTGGAACGCATTCGGTCATATTTTGAGACTTTTTTGACCGATCATCTAAAGAAACAGCAATGGCGGTATTGGCTAATAAAAGTCCATTATGTGTCAATGGTTTTGAAAATGCAGACACATTAATATTACTTAAATCAAAGTTATTTTGTGCTCCTAAAGGTAAAGATATCGATTCAGAGGGTTGTGTGTAACATGGCTGACTGTCCTTTAAGCCGACTAATGAAAGCTCCAAAGCCAATTGCAGTGTCCGTGGATCCTCTGATAGGGGTAGCGTATTATGAGCTTTTGATTTGTCAATAATTTGATGACTTTGTAAAGTATTCATTTTCAAAATGGTTTCTTTAGAGCTGTCATTTAAAATATTTGATGATACTTGTGCAGACATAATTATAATATTCTGCTTTTAACGCGAAAAGATATATCCGTTTTAATAGGATATTTAAAAACGTTTTTAATTCTACTAAATTTTCGAAACGAGGAGATAATTTTCAAAAGATCCTTAGTTAAAGAAAGTGACAATGAAACTACTGCCCAAATTCTGATTCTCAATATCGTTTTCAATAGATGTAGTATTTATATATGCATAAGTATATGTAGGGCGAATATAATTTTAGTTAGTTAAATAAAAAAAACTTATTTGAATTATTTTGTTGACTAAATCCATTCTGTGCAGTATGTTATTCTTGCTTTTGTGTTTTGGTTCCTTGGTCGATTTTCTGTAATATATAAAAAAAAACACCAAAGTAGGTTGGTATACACACATCCACATTCATGAGAGTGATTATTAATACATCTGTGCATAGGTACGATTCGTCTTCGTATACATACAAATGTGCACCTATAGAATTATTGAACACTTTCTTAAGAAACTTAAGTATAAAATAATTTTGCGCTACCAATTTTTTAATAGTAATTTTAACAGTTCATTTTTGATATACTTCAGGATTAAGTAAAAAAACGAATATTGTATGTACTGTATGTACTTATAACTACCCTAGATAACAATCTACTATCACTCACCCCTAAAACTTATATTTGACTATATTGAACATGAAACATATATATGTAAGTGGATAAGATTAATTTAATTATAGTTAATTTCAGGGGAACAAGTAATACAAATGTATTTTTTTTAATTAAGTATAATTCACAGTACCTACATATGTAAGTTTTTACTGATGCTTACGTGCTCTAGAACACTTTTATGATGCACAGTCTTTTATATTTAGAGCAATATGGAACATGATATTTTTGACTATATAGATCATTGATTATCTTTTTAAACCGGTATATTTAAAAACGGGTTGCTGTTGTTGATTAAGTCCACAAAAAATTCCTCCAATTTCCTCTACCGGCAATCAACATTGGAGATGGATAATAACAACGATTATTATCGATAACGCTAATTAAAATCGAGGTATCGAATTTTTACCTTTTTAAGCCACCATCGATAAGCCTCGTACGCAGATTGACAAAAATGGATATAGCTATAAGTGTGAGCAAGAGGCAAATAGGAGAAAAAAATGTTTGTTAGTGTTCTTTCGCCACCCCGTGGGAAATGACTGGGATGCCAACCAACAAACGTATTACAGGACCCTTTTGATGCCAATGATCATTGCACCAAATGCGCCAATTTAAACACAAAATTTGAATTACATTAAAATTTAAATTAATTTTTAAAACATTAAAATCAATGTCATATTTATTTATTAAATTTTTTCATAAAAAATATTTATTAAAAAAATTTTCCTTTTGCAGGTTAAAATCCCCACAGGACTTCTTAACTCCATTGTATCCAACATTGTCAATGTTTAAATTCATATTCAAATCTATTTTAGAAGGAACTTGAAAATATTCGTTCTCACTGTAAATAATAAACTAGTCAAAAATGTTTTTTAAATGAATTTGTCGGTATGACAGTGCGTATCTTGAAAATATTTGCTTACATCGGATAGAATAAACATTTTTTCTTATCAAACATATTTTTCGATCTGAGTTTGTCTAAAAATCCGTTCAATCGATCTCTTTCTGGCGATATTAATTTAATCTTGAAGACGTGTCAATAAACACCTCAACCATTCCAATTCGATATTTTGATCAGAAGTTTTTAAAGAATATTAGATTTTTCTTCCTATTCCCAACAGAGACAGGTTTTCCATCCATTTAAATACTTTTGTGTTTGCTTTGCATTGTTTATTTGCCTCGCAATTTGTGTAACATTGTTTTTGTAAATCTTCACGCCTCACTGACCGCTGGCGCTGGCGCCAAAAATTTCGAATAACGGTGGGAGCCATGAGCTTGCTCATCTATGTAGTAAGGAATTAGTATTAGTAACGTATATCAGAAAGAGAAGAAAAAAATCGAGAGGCATAATAAAAAACAGCAATAGAAAAAAGCAAAGTCCGTTAATTACGAGAACGAGGGAATTTGACCTTGTTTTATTGTTTATCCTTGTCCCAATACCTTGAGAGACTGAGGGAGTCATACATTTATTTAAGGGGAGGGTAAGGTCAAATCATGCGAAAAAAGCCATGTTTTTGTGATTTTTTTCCTGACGGCACAGTTAAAATTTATTTATTCAACCAACGGTTTATTAAAGTATGACATTAGAAGAATGTTTTATCAAATTTTTACAAAAAAATATTTAAAAATATGGCAATGGTAGCAATTGTCCGGACGTGTCGCCAAAAAAAAGTTGAATTGCGGTGCCCCTCATAACTCGGTGCTGGATCATTTGTAATCAAAAAATGAAAGTTCATTCGTTAGATAATTATATAGTTTATAATATTATAATAGTTCGCCCCAGGTAACGCTGTGAAAGTTTTTTGAAAATTGCAATTTTTTAATTTTTTTCGAAGACTTTGAAGTGAAAAACTCAATTTTTTGGGAAAAAAATCGGTTAATTTGTCATTGCAAAACCAAAATTATGAAAAAAAAAAAAAAACTCGACAGCGTTACCTCGTAAAATATGTACAGAAATAGTGTTTAAAATTTCAAAAGGATCGGTGCAGTAGTTTTGAAGTTATGAGGGGCACCGACTTTGAAAACGTGAGTTGTGGGAAAAACGCTTTAAAGTTTTAAGGGGTTATATACAGTTGTACCGCGCAAAAATATGGATTTTTATCGATTTTTTTTTGACACCATAGAAAATATTTATGAAAAATGTTTTACCGACATTGTTTAGTTCATGTTTCTGGGTACTTAATTACATTTTTTCATAAAAAAATATTACATAACAAAAATGTTATAGCCGAATTCCCGGATCGTCTTTTTTCGATGGTGTCTTGCGGTGGACAAGATTTCTCGAAAACGGTTCATCCGAAATCCAAAATTCAAAAAAGTTTAGTTAGTATATTGTATTGTCTAGTCCGTGAACGAGGGATTTTTAAAAATTTTTATTAAAAAAAAAATGGCGACGTTTTTAACAAAAAATGTACTTTTTCAACGTATAAGATTTTCGTTTTTTGTGCTTTAAAAAAGGAGTTTTCAAAAAAATTGAAAATCCCTCGTTCACGGACTAGCTAATATCATAATAAATAAGTGGTAAAAATTTGGTGTTGATCGAATTAGTAGTTTTTTAGTAATCGTGTCCACCGCAAAGGTAATTTCCCAAAAAAAAGATTCTGAGATAATCGCGTTTAAAGTTTCAAGTTTGTTCAGGATTAATATGCAGATAGTGCGCTATAAATAGCTACAGCTTCGGTTCTAATGCTCCGATCGTTATGAATTTTTGTGAGAGTATTCCCAATAAAATATACTTAAAGAATATGCAATAAAAAAAAATCGATTTTTTCATATATCACAACTGTATATCACCCCTTAAACACCAGTGTAATCCAGTGTAAAATGTTTATGAGCAACTTCGTCAATAACTAATAACTTCGTCAATTTTGCTCTAATTAAAATTTTGACACAATATTCTTCAAATATTATGCATTCAATTTAAACAAGAAAGCAAAGCTAACTTTGGGCGGAGCCGAAGTTGATATACCCTTGCAGCTAAAACCGGATATATATCGCAAACATCATAATAATAAAACCAATTAATTACAATAAAAAATCTAAAAAAAGTCGCATGCTTCTATCTTCAAAAATACGAAAGTTGATATATCTACCAAATACCATTTCCGATCGTTTAGTTATATGTCAGCTATAAGATATAGTCAACCGATCGTTATGAAATTTGGTAGATCGAATTAACTGACCAAAAATAGAATGTGTACCAAGTTCCAGCTTTCTATCATCAAAAACACGAAAGTTGGGTCATTTCCGATCGTTCAGTTATATGGCAGCTATAGGATATAGTCGGCCGATCCTTACGAAATTTGGCATGTCGTAATATTTTGCCAAAAATAGCTCTCATGTCAAATTTGAACTCTCTAACTCTAAAAACACCAAAGTTATACCATTTCCGATCAATCAGTTATATGGCAGCTATAGGATATAGTCGGCCGATCCCGGCCGTTCCGACTTATATACTGCGTGCAAAGAAAAGAAGGGTGTGTGCAAAGTTTCAAGACGATTTAAAACTGAGAGACTAGTTCGCGTAGAAACGGACAGACAGACGGACAGACGGACATGCTCATATCAACTCGGGAGGTGATCCTGATCAAGAATATATATACTTTATAGGGTCGGAGATGTCTCCTTCACTGCGTTGCACACTTTTGGACAAAATTATAATACCCTCTGCAAGGGTATAAAAATAAAAAAAAAATTAAAAAAAAAAAAATTTAATACCTTACCCTCCCCTTAAGACTTTGTAACGAAGTAGAAACCGTACACTTTTTATGAAAATTATCTCTCTAAAAATAACTATATATAAATGTTGAATAATAAATAATATAAAAATTTAAGTTTCATTGGTGATAATGATTTTTAGAACACACATATTTGTTATGAGTTTATATTTTACACATATTTATATATATATCAAGATATTTACATTACTGTTTATTAAATGCACCATTTTATCAAATTTTTTTTTTGAGCTTTGCTTTTATATCTGGAATCTTCTCTTTGCGAAACTAACAAGAGTCGTATCAAATCTTACATTTTTAACTTAACGAACATTTGCGTTGTGTCACCGGCGGGATACGTTAGAATTCCCGAGCGAGAAAATTTGGGTGCGAAGACAGTTTTTCTTTGTATGACTCTTATTGCTTCTGGATTTCGTCTTTCACTGCGAGAATGCAGAGTGAATGTTTTCGTTGCGATTATACCAAGGTGCCCTAGTGATCAATTTTTTGATTGTGCGCGGTGTATGATGTCTATGTTGCTGCTGCTCGCGTTCCCCCAAAGCTGGGAGTTCTAAGCTAGCTCGTTTTTGGTGACGGCAGGCTGAAGGGGTGTTCGGTTATTTTTGGGCTTTGAAGAAGCGTTAAAAGCACAGGCGAGTGGTCTGATGATAAGTCCGAGACTGCTTTGGCACTTTTATAGATTGCGAGGTATGTTTTTTCGCACCGCAAAGTCAATAAAGTCTGGGAGTTTGCGTGGGTCTGTTGGGCAGTATGAGGGACTTCTAGGGGAAACATAGTCCAGTTTATTTTTCACATTTATAATTGCATTGTACAATTGCGTTCCTTTGGAATTCACTAGACGTGATCACCAGGGCGTATGTTTGACATTGTAGTCTCCTGCGGCTATAAAACGATCGACAAGAGAATTGTGCTTCCGAGATTGAGAAGGAGCAGGGCAGTAAACTGCATTTCTCATCCGGATGATCTGTGCGGAAGATTGTGTAGCTTCTTATTTGAAATTTGTATTTGTTTGTAAGATTACAAAAAATATTGTTTTTTCTTCCACCAGTAGCATAATATCACTATCCATACAGCATATAGACAACCCATTCCATAAAACGGAAATGGATTTACAAATTTCTTGCGACAGGCCCCAGAGTGAGTTCTTACTCTCTTTCTTACGCTCATCGTTCGTTCATCTTACGCCTATATTCTCATTGAATGCTTTTTGTTTCACAGTCTCTGAAAGGAGCGCGATGAAGAACGTATGTATGTGTGCGTGCGATTTCGCTTCGAAGCCAGCGCACAAAATTTTGATTTTTCTAACTTTTCAGGCTTGCTCTCCTTACAAAATTCAATTTTCGAGAGCGATAGTGCCCGGAGGGCACTTCGTTCCTTTTAGTGTGTTCTTTGTTCTTACATTACATTACATAATTACTATATGTCAACAGGTAATCGTCGTGAGTAGAAAGGCGTGAGTAAGCCGTAAACTGTAAACTTTCGAAGTCAACTGTAGCGACACAGAACTCCCCGATTACCCGTAAGGTTCTCCGATTTCAGGCCTAAGGGGCTCCAACAAATAGATGATTACCCTTGCCTTTCGAAACCGGAATCGAGCCCTGGTACTTGATAGTCCAAGCAAAGGAAAAGATAGACGATTCCCAGGGCGGAATCCGTAATAGTTGCTCGCGGATAAGGATACGTGGACCCACATAAAATAGTCGAATAGTTTCGACTATTTCGACAATTTTCTTAAAGGCTTCATTATATTTGACAGGTGAGGGAACAATATCAGAATTCAGTACTAATCTCTTTGATTTCCTTATAAAGCGGAACATTTACTCGCAGCAGTGTTGGGTGAGAGGAAAGTCCTTCTATCACTTCCAATATATATGAGGTAGATACGATTGCGGTTACGATTGCGGTAATTGCGGCCGTCGCTGTTCCATAGATATAACCTAATCGCGTATGCATAAGGATTTGCAAACGGTGGCCATCATTTGGTCTATTTGGCTCATGACCGTCTCCATCATGCGCTCAAACATAGATTCCATCCTAACCAATAGGACGTCCATTGGATTACTTGGAAGACTGGGATCGGGATTGGGGTTGGAGTCAGACTGTGGTGCTCCGTTTTTGGCTGTGCTGGCATAGCTGATGTTAGGATTAATTTTGCTGAATTGAGGGAGCTGGCTTCTTGGGGCAGTTTGCTTGGGGGCGAACGTGCTCTTTCCCCTTTTGTAGGCTGGATATCCCTCGTAAGAGGCCGCGTGTGGTCCATCGCAGTGGAAGCAGACAGCTGGTTCACAGGCGATTTTGACAATGCAATTGACACTTTATTTTTTATTTTTTTTTTTTTTTTTTTACCGGTTTTTCAGAATTTGGAAATGGCTTGTGCATCAATAAGAGCATCAGCTAGCATTCCTGTATTCATCATATAGCTTAGAGGCCCAGACGACCGAGGGGCGCTCAAGAAACGATTTGTTAGAATATATTAAGTTATTTGTTAATTATTAAGCTAAGAGGAGTTAGTAAGGAAATTTAAAATTCTATATTTTAAGTTAGAGGGACAGGAAAGAGATGTAATAGAGTAGAGACCATTGTAGTTCGAACATAATACCCTAAAAGGGTCATGCAGTGCATATGTCGAACTACAACGGCTAAGGAACAGAGGACTAAAGTTTCGAGTCCTTCTATTAGGAATGTTAAAATTTAAGCGTGTTTAGACCTTTAAGTGAAAAAGTTAGGAAATTCTTTTGTACGGATTCTATACGGTCCTGATGTACTCCATATTGGGGACTCCAGACACATGAACCGTACTCTAGTATAGGACGGACCAAGGAAATAAAGTTTTGGTTATATAGGGGTCATTAAATTCTTTTGACCACCTTTTGATAAAACCAAGGACTCTTTTAGCTTTATTAACCATTAAGGAAATATGGTCGGAAAATTTGATTAGCTAAACACCATTTTTGAAAGTTATTAAGGTCAGATTTAAGACTGCATTGGGCAGAGATGGATTTGTACTGAAGACAAAGCTTTACATCATCTGCATACATAAGAACTAGAAAGTTCGTTACAGCAGGCGGCAAGTCATTTATAAAAAGCGTAAATAATAATGGGCAAAGATGACTTCCTTGAGGAACGCCAGATGTAGCACGGACCAGACAGGACTGTATGTTTTTATAAGACTTGATTAAGCAAATGTTTTGCTGAAGTCTGTGTAAATTACATCGGTTTGATATCCCTTACAAAAGCCATCTATGACAATGGATGTCAACTCCAATAAATTTGTGGTGGTGGAGCGACGCTTAATAAAGCCATGTTGACAGGGATAGATAATCGAAGAGCAAAGGTGTTGCAAATGAGGGGAAATTAATTTTTCAAATAACTTTGGAATTGCCGACAATTTGGAGATGCCTCTGCAAGTGGAAGCATCGGACTTTTTCCTTTTTTATGTAAGGGAATTATGAAAGATTCCTTCCACTAAAGAGGAAAGAAAAAACTATCAGAATATAGTTTGGGGAGTTTGATTCATAGCCCTCTAGTATTCTGATAGGTATGTGTTAATGACGATACTAGTTTTTTGGGTTAGTGGACAAAGAAGAGGTGGAACTTGGTCAGTGGTTCTGATATCGGGTAGTTTAACTCCCGCTGGCTTTAACACTTTTTTCTTCACGGAACTAGGCTGATGTTCTTGGACGAAAATATTCTCTGGCCAAAAACTGGGTGAACAAATCGCCTTGAAAATCAGCGCGGGTACACGAATCTTGAAAGAAGACGTGCGCCGTATATAATTATATTTAAATTTAGTTATGTCCTCCACCTTTATATCGGCTTTTGTTTTGGCTTTGATATAAGCCGAGATATCAATCTCTGAAGTATTAGGGGTAAGCCGAGAAACAAATATGTGTTTCGATGGAGGAATCACGTGTAAGGGTTTTGGTGTCGCAGGTACGAGAACTGCAGCATCAGTCGGTGCCGGTGGTCCGGATTGTGGAATACCCTTTTCGTGACTCTAACGGGGGTTTCGTTCACTAGGACCTGTGGCATCACTTGAAGGGATGCCATGGCGGACATATCGGACAATTGCCGATAAATTCCATATTTTCGGCCAGTTTAAATTCCATATTTTTAATTAATAAAACAAAATTAATATATAAAAAGTTAAAACACACTTTACCTTGAACCACAGTGCCAAATAGGAAGCCGAAGCGGGAGCTTTGGAGAGTGCAAAGGAAAAATGCAGAAATAGAGATAAGACGGGGAAGAAAAAAAGCTGAGGTATGCTTGGAATTGAATTTAGACAAATTATTAATTCGCCTCCAAATATACCTCAGCAGTCGCGAAGCGATTCGGTTTAGGTTAAAACTTAAGATTCTGCGAATAATAAAGGCTTGTCTATTGCTTTAAAAAGATTGTGGTTCAGCGTCTTTTCGCTAATATTGGGCTACCCCAGATTTTTGGTTGGGTTAACTGGGATTATTTTGCAGTTTTCCCGTAGCTCGGGCAAACCACGGCAAATAGGTGAACAATTGTTTTTCACAGAGTCTGTTCAGTATTCAAATCGAAATAACGGTCGGAAATGAACCAACTTTTGGGTTGGTTGCAGATAGAAGGTTGAAACATTTTACAAATTTTTATCCAATTGATCCAACCGACCAAACTTCATAAGGATCTAACGACTTTATCGTATAGCTGCTATACTATATATCTAAACAATGAGAATGACCCAGTATTGATAGTTCTCAAGATTGAAATTTGGGAAGGTTTTTTGAAAAACTTTTGAAATTAAAATATAGAAATAGTTAATATGTCCCTGAAAAACAAATTTCATCCAAATCAGCAGATTATTAGAAGAGATATACTTATATATATACAATTTCCCATACAAGCGGGCCAAAATATTGAACCCGTGGAGCTCGAAGACTATAAGAAATAGAAATATCCGATTTGAACCTTGTGATCGTATGATATCCGCACAGATCAAGTTTGTGTCAACATTTTGCCACGCCAACACCCGCCCCCAAAACAAAAATCTGGTTGTAACGCTGGTCGTTGATGTTTTTGGAAAATGTTTTGATCTCAAACTGTTCCAATGGCTAATATACTCTTTATAGACTTTTTAAGGTACTTGATTCGTTAGTATGGACGTAGGTTTGTTCTTGTTGTGGGCAATAGCCCAAGCGCAAAATTTTGCAAACAAAAATTTTTTGCTGAAAATTCGTACCATTAAAGTTTAAACTTTAAAGGTCAATTAAATTGTGGGTGGAAAAGATGAGATGAGTGTAGAATATAGTCGGAAAACGCGACTATAGCTCGACTTTCTTGTTTTGTTTAAAGAAATGGCTTTTATCCGATCTTAACTGCAGGAGTATTTTAACTGTCCGCCCGAAGTTGTTTTTTCAATAAGTAAGTGCCGGAAAAAACAGAAAATGTTTTTATCTCACAGACCAATAAGGTTATATATTTGTTTTCTAAATGGTTGGGAAAATTTCTTCTAACTCGCATAATACTATACTTAGCTTCTGCTCACATTCTTTCGGAACACCAATTTTTATTTAAGAATTAAAGGCAAGTTTTTGGTTAACATAACCTAAAGATATTGAGTTTTTTTCATAGATTTACAGACAGAATACTTACATGGCGGTAGCACTTGACTCGGTCTCGGTGTTGGCTCGGTCTTCTCTTAGCCTGTAATAAAGTCCTGCTGTATAATTCGGTACTAAAACCTATATGGATGTATGGATGCTCCCACTTATGGTTGAATGCGAGCTTAGTCGAAGATCTTGAGAACAATCACCGTGGTACGTTTGCAACGAAAACTTACATCGCGACTTAAGGGTGTAGTCTCATGTTCCGGCCTACTTTTAGAGGTTATTTCAAAAAAATTGTTGTAATAAAAAATAATGCGATCGTTTCAATTTTCAAATATGTTTATAGGCATCATAAACTATTTGAAAATATTTTTTTTTTAATTTATTCTTGTGTAGCTTAATACACTTTATAGCATACCAAAGTATGTAAAAGAAGTGGAAGGTCCCTGGCGCAGGTGATTTCGATTGCTAGAGTCATCCGAAACTAAAAATTAGAATAGATTATTTTTTTGTAAGCTTATGGCTCTGTCCCGTACTAGAATGAAATACTTTTATCAATAAACAACAAAATGGCGAACTAACAGAAAAAAAAAAAAAAAAAAATGTCGTTCCGAGAAAAACGCGTTAAAAGTTTAGACGCTACCGAGTAACTCATACTATTCGGTGTAGGCGCTCTTTCGATTATGGGCTATATCTCTGTCATTATTTGATATTTTTATTCAAACTTCAACTTCAACAGTACATTCTCAATAAACAGTACTTTCGAAATATGTGAAAAGAAAAAATTTTTTTTATCAACCTCACACATGAGACTACACCCTTAAACATTTTACCAGTCAAAGAAGTGATCGCAGAACAGAAGAAAAATAACTTTACTAAGCTACTGTTGCACCCCAACTACTTGGTGAGTAATTTAACAAGGTTGAGCAGTTAACCCTCTACTGTAGGAGCACAAAAATATCAGAGAAAAAAATTTTTTTTTATTTTATATGAGTTTATTGGGGTACAAATAATAGATATTCCATTTTTTTTTTGGGGCGCATAGTTTGGGCGGGAAAAAATGAAGCCATATATGGATTTGTATGCATTTAGTATACATTTAGCATGACATATATGGCTTTTTATGCATTTATGTAAAAGTTGGTCAAACTTTAAACTTTATAGTATTTTAGAATAAAAATACTTTTCAACGATAACCGGTCTTTTTAGTAGAGAAAATTTATTTTAAAACGCGGAAATATTCACTTTTGTTCAAATGCTTGAGACACCTGCACAAAACTTATTGAAACTTGAGACAAGGCAACACAAAAGCTGTATTCAAACAGACTTCGCACAGCCAATAACGCAAAGATATTAACTGATAACAAACGGTTTAATGTATGTACCGTTTTAGCACAACAAAAAATGATTTAAAGTGAGAAGCCATATATGGCTTTGTATGCGGTAGAGGGTTAAATTTAAGTTAAACGAGAAGGGAAAGTTAACTTCGGGCGGAGGCGAAGTTTATTTACCCTTGCAGTTAAACCCGGATATACATCGTAAACATCGGATATAGTTGGCGATCCTTATGAGAATATCATAATTAAACCAATTTATTACAATGCAAAATCTAAAAAAAGTCCCAAGCTTCTATCTTCAAGAACACCAAAGTTGCTAATTTTACCAAATACTGAATACCATTTACGATCGTTCAGTTATATGACAGCTATAAGTCGACCAATTGTTATGAAACATGGTAGATGGAATCAACTGACCAAAAAAGTGGCAACTGACCATAAGAAAAGGGAAGAAGATTACAAGGAAGATACTTCGCTCAGATAAAGCGTTAAGAATAGAAGTTTTAAAGATGGAAGTAGAGCAAAGCCAATTTATGTGGTAGAGACCATTGTAGTCCGAACATAACCTAAGGGGAAGCATATGTTGAACATATGCTAAAATGCTAATAAGTTGTAACTAACTGTTTTCTGCTTCCCGCTCGCAACAATTTGCCGCGGCTAGCTCACAGAGTTTGTGGGTCTGTTCCACCGAATTTATAGTTCGACGTGATTGCCTAATAATACTTTACAAACTCTTTATTCAGAGTCTTTTCCCAAAATACAATAGCTTGATCTCAATAAAAGGTTTCGCTCCGTATTCTGCTTCTCCCCCTGTTTCCACCCGGCTCCGTAGTCGGTGCTTCCTGTTGGCCGATCCTGGTGACCCGGTCACTGCCGCTGCTTCGTCGCCGCTGCTACTCCTCGTGCTGCGTTTCCGTAGGTTCCCCTAACCGTCGCCCTCTCGTTACCTTTCGGAACACCCCCTTGGGTCGTCTGCGACTGGTCAAGGACTGGACAGCGCTCTTCCGCTTCGCTACACAAGTTGCCTGTGATGTGCGTTGTGTCTCCGCTACACCTGGAGACACCGCGCATAGGCGCTAGCGAGTCTGGATCGGGAGTTGGCCGGCGGTCGTGACGCCTTCGCTACACCGGGGAAACACCGCGCATATGAGCTAGCGAGTCCGGAACGAAAGTTCCTTGACTGGTGACCGGGGTGATCCCGTTCGGTTTCTTAACTAAGCGTGCGTTCACGAGCCGTGTCTTGCAGGATCACGCCTGTCCGTCGCGATTCAGGAGTCGGTAAGGCGTCGCTTAAGGCGTTCTTAGTCGCTTCGTAGCATGGCTACCTGCCGTGGTCGGGAATGGCCCAATTCGACTTTGATACCTTGGGCTTTAGTGGAACCATCCTGCAACGGATCCTTTCTTAGCTCGTCTTTCACACTCTACTCTCCTTGTGCTGCTGGACTCTCCAGAGCCGGTACTTAAGATCAAACTACCGGATCCTTTTTAGAAACGCCTTTCCTTCCTTTTTTTTTTTTTTTTTTTTTTAACGTTGCTTTTATTTCTTGAATCTTCTCTTTGCGAGACTAACAAGAGGTGTTTCAAATCTTATATTTTTAACTTAACTAACAGTCATATTGACTGATACGGAGTTAGACGGCCCTAAAAATTGATTGCTGGGTTGGGAGGTCGTTGCGTCTAAGGCGGGATACGCTAGAAACCCGAGTCAATCCCCGAGCGAGAAAATTTGGGTGCGAAGACAGTTTTTCTTTGTATGACTCTTTTTGCTTCTGGATTTCGTCTTTCACTGCGAGGATGCCCAGATCCCGGTGGATGTTTTCGTTGCGAACATACCAAGGTGCCCCTGTGATAGTTCTCAGGATTTTTGATTGTGCGCGCTGTATGATGTCTATGTTGCTGCTGCTCGCGTTCCCCCACAGCTGGGAGCCATACGTCCAGATTGGCTTTAGGACTGAATTGTACAGTAGTAACTTGTAGTCCAGGCACAGTGGCGATCGTGAGTTTATGATCCAGTGGAGGCTGCTGGCTTTCAGTTTTAGATGCATCTTTTTGCATTCGATGTGCTTACGCCAGGTAAGTCGTCTATCAAGGTGAACGCCAAGGTACGTTACGTCGTTAGCTTGAGGGATCTGCATACCGTTTAGTAAAAGCGGAGGGCATGTTTGTCTATTAAGAGTAAACGTTATATGTTTACACTTTTGTTCGTTTATTTTAATGCGCCAGTCGGACAGCCACCTTTCCACTATTGTGAGATGATTAGCCAGTTGGGTTGTTGCCTGCGTTGGGCATCTGGAGCGACTAAGAATAGCGGTATCATCGGCGAACGTTGACGTTGTTAGTTGTGCGCTCGTAGGAATATCCGCAGTATACAAAACATATAGACACGGCCCGAGTGCGCTTCCCTGTGGAACTCCAGCTTCGATGGTGTAGTCGCCCGAAGTAGCTGCGTTGCATCTCACTGAGAATACCCTATTGAAGAGGTATGATTCCAGTAGCTTGTGGGTGTATGTTGGCAAATACGTTTTAATTTTGTGCATGAGTCCGATGAGCCAAACTCGGTCGAAAGCTTGACATACGTCGAGGAAAATAGCGCTGCAGTATTCTCGTTGTTCGAAGGCTGAGCGTATTTCGGATGTTAATCTGCTTGTTGCAAGCTTCCAGATGTGGTATTATGCGAGTTAACAAGCATTTTTCAAACAGTTTAGACAAACAAGATAGAAGGCTTATTGGTCTGTATGATGACGGAATTGTGTGGTCTTTTCCAGGCTTCGGTATCATTATAATAATGGATTTCTTCCACTTTTTTGGGAAATAGCCAAGATTAATGATTCCATTAAATAGTTTGCAGACGACCTCTATAGCGCATTTTGTAAGTTCGATCAGCATCTTTGGGGTCAATAGGTCACCACCGGGAGCCTTTTTTGGTTTTAGCCCTCTTATGACTTTTTCGATTTCGTTCGGCCGGAATGGAGGTGCGGCTGGCTGAGGGGAGGACTCTGGCTGAATTACTGGCAGGAGGAATGAATTTGAGGCTGGGTTTGGCTGGAAGACACTTTGGAGATGTGTGGCGAATGTTTCAGCTCGGTCTTCGTTGCTGCGAGCCCAGCATCCCGAAGAGTTTCTTATCGGGGTGGTCGTTTCAATTGGGGCACTAAGATTTGGGTGGGCCTCCACAGGGGGTACTTTGTGCTTGTTGGCGAGAGATTCTGGATGTACCTCAGCTGTGCATTTTCTTCCTGTTGGTGAAGAGCCTGGTCGAGTGATCGGGTTGCTTCCTTAAGGCGTTGTTTTGAAGCTGGTGATCTGCTGTTTTGCCAATCACGACGCGTGCGCCTCTTTTCTCGCACGAGCTGTTCGATTTGCTGATTAGATTTGAAGTGTTTGTTTCGGTCTACTTCTTTCCTATGAGGAGTAGAGATTTTAGCTGCCGCAACGAGTACTTCTTCCAGGGCGCTCGTAGTGTAGTCGATGTCCGATTCCATGTTAAAATCCGGGGCGAGTTCTATGTGGGCACTCACGTACTTTTTGTATTTTAGCCAGTTTGTTTTTGTCGTCGTCAGACTGAAGGGGTGTTCGGTTATTTCTGGGCTTTGAAGAAGCGTTAGAAGCACAGGCGAGTGGTCTGATGATAAGTCCGAGACTGCTTTGGCACTTATTAGATTGCGAGGTATGTTTTTTGTCACTGCAAAATCAATAAGGTCTGGGAGCTTTCGTGAGTCTGTTGGCCAGTATGTGGGACTTCCAGGGGAAACGTAGTCCAGTTTATTTTTCACATTTATAATTGCATTGTACAATTGTCTTCCTTTGGGAGTCACTAGACGTGATCCCCAGTGCGTATGTTTGGCGTTGTAGTCTCCTGCGGCTATAAATCGATCCCCAAGTGAATTGTAGAAGTCCATAAGTTGTTCTTCCGAGATTGAGAAGCGAGGAGGGCAGTAAACGGCAGCAATTGAAAGGATTCCGTTGCTTGACTGATTTTGTATCGATGTGGCCTGCAAGAAGTTTGTTGCAAACCTTTTGTGAAAATGGTGTTTAATTCGTTCTCTGATTAGAACTCCAGTTCCGCCGTGGGCTTTCCCATCTGGATGATCTGTGCGGTAGATTGTGTAGCCTTTTATATGAAAGTTGTATTTGCTTGTAAGATGCGTTTCCACCAGTAGCATAACGTCAATATGGTTTTCGGTCAAGAATTGTGACAATTCTAGTTTATGCCGTGAGACACCATTGGCGTTCCACATTGATATTCGTAGCGCCTGCATAGATTATTTGGACTGTTGTGCTACGAGCAGCTGTATCACCATGTTCTGGTTTTGAACAAGCGTTTGCATGGTCGTTTTCATGAATGACATAAGCTCCATCATACTTTGTTGGAGGGTAAGCATCATAGTTTCCGTTTTGCTGTGTGGCTGTTCTGGGGCCTGTTGAGCGCTTTGAGAGTTAGGCTGAATTGGAATTTCCCTTCCAGATCGTAGAGCATCGGCATAGGAGAAGCCGTTGGTGGTGTTTAGTGGACCGAATGAGGATCTCGCAGCTTTGGCGAAGAAGACGTCTGGCGTGGTTTTTGACGAAACGTACGCATTCTGTGGATTTTGGTTGCGCGTTGCGGTCGCTTGACGCATGCGACTCTTTAACTCCTTGTACACAATACATCCTCTATAGTTTGCCGTATGGCTGCCTCCGCAGTTTCCACATTTCTTCACGGTACTGTCCTTGTTTGTAGTGCAGCAAGCAGACTTGTGGGCGTCCCCGCAGACTACACAGACAGCCCGAAGTGTGCAGTAAGACCTTGTGTGTCCATACTCTTGACAATTAGTGCATTGCACTGGACCGTTACGTTTATGTGGCTCTTCAACAGTGATTTTCCGATGCAAAAGATATTGCAGGTTGTAGATTGGGTGGACTTCGTTCTTCTTCAGCGACCTGCTTTCAGGCTCGAGCTCGACCTTGAAGAGGGGTTGTGGCTTTTTATCTTTATTTAGAATGTTAATAACATTCTTGGCGGCGAAGCCCTTTTCTTTAAGGGCGGTTTTTATTTCCTCGGCGGTAACATCAGGTTCTATTCCCTTTACTACCACTTGTAGGCCCTTACTGCTTTTCAGCTGGTACGTGTAATAGTTTTTCTGTACAGTGTCCAGATATTTTGACACTATTCGGAAGTGCTCTTCAGTCTTGGTTTGCACCTTTGTTTCATGGATGTTCCCTTTGATAAGCGGAACAACATGAAAGTTTTCACCGTTCCCGATCAACGACGCAATTTTGTTGACCAGGGCACTCGAGCTTTTTTCCCTAATATAGATTGGAGGGGGCTTGGGTTTTTTTGCGGTGTCTTGGGCTGGTTGGTTTTCCTCAGCCTCCGCCAGTAGGGCAAATCTGTTAGTAGTGGATCTGTCTGGTTCATTATCGTTATTCAGGACACGGTTAATTTTTGTTTTGTTGCCTGCCGGATTACTCTGCGGGCTAAGCTTGCGCTTAATTTGGATGTAGCGATCCATTCCAGTCTGTGTGGCCGTTGCCGCTTTGGCACTTTCCGAGGTTGTTGTTTTTGTACTCGCTGTAGTCGTTGACGTCGTGGTACTTTGAGTTGCAGGGGTTTTCGCTGTTGTTGCAGAAGTTGTAGCGCTGCTTGTTGTTGGTGCGAAATTTGTTTCCGATATTGGAGGGGAGGTTTTACACTGCGAACTCCATGACGCGGGAGTCGGAGTGAGCAGAGCGGGTGAGCAAGACCGTGCCCTTTGGGTTTCAGCGGTCAGTAAAGCCGGGTTGCTTTTAAGCGCCGATTTTTCCGCTTCGGTATCGCGGGTTGAAAAGTAAGAGTAGAAGCCGTTTCTTTGGTTCACTGAACTTCTACGCTCGTGAATGTCGTGAACACTTGAATGTCGGAGTGTCCAAGGCCGGTCCTCCTACTCAACGCAACACCTCCTACTGATTCGCTTCAATGCGCCTCCCTATATACTGTGTTACGAACTGTCTTTTCTGCTTCCGCTCGGCACATTTGCCGCGGCTAGCTCACAGAGTTTCGTGGATCCGTTCCACCGAATTTATAGATTCGACGTGATTGCCCAAGCCCAGAAAGTAATACAAATAGCTCGCAGTTTCCACACTCTTTATTTTGAGACCTCTTTACACTAAAAAAGGCTTTCTTCTCTTTTCTCCGTTGCTCCTTCCATTTCTGCTGGCTCCATCGTCGGCGTCCTCTGCGGGTTGTTCAGGATACGCCACCGCTACTCCTGTTGCCGCGCTGCTAGCGATTCCGCTACCCTCCGCCCTTTTGCCTTGAGAAACACCCCCTTGGGTCGACTACGACTGGTCAGACGATTGGCAATGATCTTTCGCCCCCTACTCCCGAGAACCTCCATGCATACGCGCCGGAGGGCCGGGATTAGAGGTTGGCTGCGGTCTGTCGCCTCCACTACACCGGGACACCCTGCATACGCTCCGGTGCCAGGTTTGGAAGCCGCCGTGTGACTGACCGTATGTCGCGCTCCCGCTACACCGGGACACCGTGCATACGCGCCGGCGAACCCGAGTTTGTAGTGGCGGGGCTGGTGACCAGGGTGTTCTCCCTCGGTCTTTGACTTGGGCGTGTGATCCCAAGTAGGCCTCCTTGTTTCGCAGGATCACGCCTGTTGGTTGTGATTTCAAGAGTCGGTAAGGCATACGCTAGACTTATCCTTTCCCCACATCGTTGGAAGGCTACCTGCCGTGTTCGGGAATGAGCCAACTCGACTACACGACCCTGGGTTTTCAGAGGAAAGTCCAGCAATGGATCCTTTCCTTATTGTCTATTCGCTCTCCTTGCGCTTGGCTGTCGGACTCTCCAAAGGCGGTCCTTTAACTCAAACAAACCGAATCCCTTTTAGAAACGGCTTAACACTTGAATGGCGGACTCTCCACAGGCGGTCCTCCAACTCAACGCTACAAGCTTCCTAAAAAGACTCGTCCCGAGCCGCTCCAATGGGCCTCCTTTTATACTGACTGGAGCGCCCGTTAATCCTCCTGGATCCTGCTCTTGCCGTTAATCCTGCTTCCAGAATCAGGCCACTTTCCCGTTGGCGGGTCGCTGTCCGTGGCTCCTCGTTTCCCCCGGTCACGGATCTCTGCTGCTGGCATGTGGTGCACCGGTGGGCTTCCAGGGCCCGCTGCACTCTGCGTCGCAACCCCCCCTTTGATCCTTGCCGCTCCTTTGCTGCTCACCCCGCCACACTTTCTAAGGCACGAATGCGCATCGTGGTGATTCCCCCACTGGACTACTTTCCCCACGTTGCTCCGGGAACCGTTATGTTCCACGTCTATTCCTTCTTCCCGGGTGGCGGCGTTTACCCTTTCACCGGCCACCGTTACGTTCCACGTGGATTCCGTCCTCCCACGGGTAGCCCTTCACCGGAACCCAAGGTAACTGGCTTTCACCTTTCCCCCAACCCCCCGTACTGATCCTGGCGACATTCCCTTGGGCTGCCAGGTTGATGACCTCCTCGGCCCCCCCTTTGCCCCCGGCTATCTGTCTTAGCGTGTGGGGAGATTAAATCTCCTCACAACTGTTTGGAGCGCCCGTTAATCCTCCTGAAGCCGCAGAAACCGCACGCATAGAGATTTTTACAGCGGGTTTTCACTACGAACTAAGGCGATGTTAAGGTGATTTTAAAATGTTTTTTTTTTCTTGATTGGATTATAAATTTTGGAAACTTTGTTTCGTTCTGTGGAATCCGCTTCTTAAAGCAAATAAAATTTTTTTTTTAATAAGTGTCATTGAATTCTTTAGACCATATTTTTTTGATAAAACCATGTCATTACATTAAGACGACTTAAAGGAGCAAGGAGCAAAGCGTTGTGGTCCATGAAAGTCCGCTAGAGCCCCACATAGCAACAACAAAGATGTGTAATTCTGGAAAGCTGGATTAAAGGCCGGAGCCATTATATACATAAGAATATATACTACATATTCGCGCAGTGTATGTGTCTCGAAGGTAAGAAGGCTTTCGTGCCTTTGTACAGCTGCCAGGCAACAAGACAGGGGATCTTCACCGGCGTATACCTGGGCGGTGTGCTTATTGGAGCCCAAGACGAAGGTTCCTCCCCGGCGTATGCCTGGGCGGTGTGCCTATTGGAAGCCAACCCGGATAAGGTGCCGTCCATCGTAAGGGTAAAAATTAGTCGAAACATCAAGCAGCAGAGCACGAGCAGCCCCAACAACAACTGGAGCAACCATCTATGGCGACTGGAACGGTGATTGATGAGCGACGGGCGGACGAGCGCCTATGACGCAGTCAAGCGGAAGCTGAGAATCAGCCTTAAAATAAAGAGGGCGTTTGTTAAATGTTGAGCTATTTATATTATTTTTGGGCTCGGGCAGTCACGTTGAACTGTTAATTTGGTGGAACTAGCCTTTGTTAGCTAACCGCGGTATTTTTTGCGAGCAAAGAAAGAAAAACAGTCCAATACACCTGGCGCGCCAACTACGGATTGGATTGTTCTATCCGTATCCTCCGCAATAGTTGCTCGCGGATAAGGATACGTGGACCCACATAAAATAGTCGAATAGTTTCGACTATTTCGACAATTTTCTTAATGGCTTCATTATATTTGACAGGTGAGAGAACAATATCATAATTCAGTACTAATCTCTTTGATTCCCTTATAAAGCGGAACATTTACTCGCAGCAGTTTTGGGTGAGAGGAAAGTCCTTCTATCACTTCCAATATATATGAGGTAGATACGATTGCGGTTAATTGATTGCGGCCGTCGCTGTTCCATAGATATAACCTAATCGCGTATGCATAAGGATTTGCAAACGGTGGCCATCATTTGGTCTATTTGGCTCATGACCGTCTCCATCATGCGCTCAAACATAGATTCCATCCTAACAAATAGGACGTCCATTGGATTACTTGGAAGACTGGGATCGGGATTGGGGTTGGAGTCAGACTGTGGTGCTCCGTTTTTGGCTGTGCTGGCATAGCTGATGTTAGGATTAATTTGGCGATTTTGACGATGCACACTTTACGCACTATCTCCACACTTTACGTATCTGTACTCCAGATGGCAGTACCGATCGTGTGGCCGAAGCCCTGGCAGCAATGGCATTGGGGCACATCGTCGAATTTTATTGCTGGCCGAAGCCACCGTGCTGCATAGCCGCTTGACTTGAAAGGCCTCCTTGTTGCTTTTGGCTGGCTCGAGGCTAATAAAAAAAATGTTTAGTGGCTTCTTCGTACCGTTTCGCGTGGGATTGTGTATATCCCTGACTTTGTGTCCATGGCGGCTAAAACACTCATTAATATCCTCCGGGCCGTGGAAAAGTGGAGGCCTTTAACGACGATCCGATCGCGCTCGTCTCGGGGCTGGAATGTGTGGAATCGATGGTTATTTTCGCTCAGGAACTTTTTCAGTGTTGAGTAAGTATCCTTCTAGGTCACTTCAAGATCCACACCTAAGATGCGGGAAATGTCTTTGGAGAGGCCCTTGATACCGTTTTTTCCGCAGATCGCTTGGTCTTCTTGTCATCTTTGTTCTGCATACCGTCAACCTCCATGTCGGTGTCACGATCTTCATCGTCTTAATCAGATAGAATTTCATACTAGTTGTTTTCAATATTAGCCTTAGATGGAGCTCTGGCTGCTTCGCTGTTGGTTGGTTCGTCTTCCATGATGAGTTTTTTAGCAGACTTTCACTTCATTTCTCCATGCTCGGAGTCGCTGGAATCGTCATCTAGAAAATTAGAATAGGCCTTCTTTATGGAAAGCGGCTCAGTTTTGATGGAACTGGGGGGTCTTGTCAGCCCATTGTGTTGGTTTTGCCCGAGATTGGCCGCAAGATTATGTAAATAAGAGTGGTTTAATATTTGTTTGGTGTTTGAAAAATTTTTTTAATTTTGTTCCTTTTTTTTTAACAAACAATAAAACGATACGTTAGGTTCAAAACCTATTTGATGATTGAATCGTTTAGACGTTTGTCTTACTGGCCATATTCCATATGTCCATATGGGCCATATGGTGGCTTTGTAAATAAGGGTTTCGAAGAAGTTCGCAGCTTTGATTTTCTTCCCATTAGCCAATAAAACGCCTTGAGCCTCATGTTGCTTCCAAGTAAGCCTCCTGTCGAGTCCAGGAAAATTCTCTATAAAAAACGATAAAAAGACATAAGCTTGCATTTTGATCCATTAAGTATTAAATCGTTAGCTGAACACCATTTTTGAAAGTCATCAAGGTGAGATGGATTTGTACTGAAGACAAAGCTTTACATCATCTGCATACATAAGAACTAGAGAGTTCGTTAAAGCAGGTGGCAACTCATTTATAAAAAGAGTAAATAACAACGGGCCAAGATGACTTCCTTGGACTCCAAATGTAGCACGGACCAGACGGGAATGTTTGTTTTTAAATAAGACTCCTTGTGTCCTTCCATCTAATTAGCTGGAGATCCACGTTAAGAGGTCTGTAGAAAATCCCAGTATATTCAATTTACTCAGCAAAAGTGAGTGATTGACTGAATTAAATGCTTTGCGAAAGATATGTAAATTACATCGGTTTAATATCCCTTACGAAAGCCATCTATGACAAAGGATGTCAACTCCAATAAGTTCGTGGTGGTGGACGCTTAATAAAGCCGTGCATTTTTCAAAATACTTTGGAATTGCCGACCATTTAGAGATGCCTCTGTAGTTGGCAGCCTCAGACTTTTTCTCTTTTTTATGTAGGGGAATTATAAATGATTCCTTCCACTTAAGGGGAAAAATCGAGGTTTCCAAAGATAAGTTGAAAAGTCTAAGTAGAGGTTTGCACAGAGCCCTGGAACAGTATTTTAGCACACAGCCTGGTACTCCATCGGGGCCTGGCGAATAAATGGGTTTGACCCTTAAAAGACCAGATAATAAGTTGTTCTCAGAAAAAGACGGACAGAAAATAAGATTTGCTGCTTGAATGTTATATGCGTAAGGCTGATCAGTCAATTTTGGAGGAGAATAAGTTGTTTGAAAAAATTCTGCGAATAGATCGGCAATGGCCTGATCAGAAGTCGCAGAGGAATTTTCAAACGTAAGCAGGGGTGAAAAAGATACGTGTTTACGCTTAGTGTTTACAAAATTATAAAACTGCTTTGGATCCTGAGTAAATTGTATCCGGCAGCGGTCAATATAATTCCTATAACATTCAGCGTTATGCACGGTAAAATTCGACCGAGCTAGTAGGTATCTTGAGAAATCAACACTACTGCAGGTTTTTTTATATTTAAGTAAAAGCTTATTTTTTTTATTTTTTAAGTTAGCGAGGCACCTTGTAAACCAAGGAGGATTTGTTGAAGCGGACGGATATTTCCAAGGCACACATGAGTCAAAAAATTTATTTAAAGTAAAATAAAATTTTTCTAAAGTGACATTAAGATCAGTGCACGCCAGAATATCAGACCAGTCAAATGTATCAACAAGGCTATTAAGTTTCTGAAAATCAGCTTTACGGAAACAGCGAATCTTATTTACCACGCTCGGAGACAACTGATCGATACCAGGAGTGGTTTCGATTGAGACCTCCAGTGTGGGGTGATATGGATGCTCTGGGGATGAAAGGGGAAAAGCTCTTACGCACTATCTCCACACTTTACGTATCTGTACTCCAGATGGCAGTACCGATCGTGTGGCCGAAGCACTGGCAGCAATGGCAATGGGGCACATCGTCGAATTTTATTGCTGGCTCAACCATAACCACCGTGCTGCATAGCCGCTTGACTTGAAAGGCCTCCTTGTTGCTTTTGGCTGGCTCGAGGCTAATAAAAAAAATGTTTAGTGGCTTCTTCGTACCTTTTCGCGTGGGATTGTGTATATCCCTGACTTTGTGTCCATGGCGGCTAAAACACTCCTTAATATCCTCCGGGCCGTGGAAAGTGGAGGCCTTCAACGACGATCCGATCGCGCTCGTCTCGGGGCTGGAATGTGTGGAATCGATGGTTATTTTCGCTCAGGAACTTTTTCAGTGTTGAGTAAGTATCCTTCTAGGTCACTTCAACATCCACACCTAAGATGCGGGAAATGTCTTTGGAGAGGCCGTTGATACCGTTTTTTCCGCAGATCGCTTGGTCTTCTTGTCATCTTTGTTCTGCATACCGTCAACCTCCATGTCGGTGTCATGATCTTCATCGTCTTAATCAGATAGAATTTCATACTAGTTGTTTTCAATATTAGCCTTAGATGGAGCTCTGGCTGCTTCGCTGTTGGTTGGTTCGTCTTCCATGATGAGTTTTTTAGCAGACTTTCACTTCATTTCTCCATGCTCGGAGTCGCTGGAATCGTCATCTAGAAAATTAGAATAGGCCTTCTTTATGCAAAGCGGCTCAGTTTTGATGGAACTGGGGGGTCTTGCCAGCCCATTGTGTTGGTTTTGCCCGAGATTGGCCGCAAGATTATGTAAATAAGAGTGGTTTAATATTTGTTTGGTGTTTGAAAAATTTTTTTAATTTTGTTCCTTTTTTTTAACAAACAATGAAACGATACGTTAGGTTCAAAACCTATTTGATGATTGAATCGTTTAGACGTTTGTCTTACTGGCCATATTCCATATGTCCATATGGGCCATATGGTGGCTTTGTAAATAAGGGTTTCGAAGAAGTTCGCAGCTTTGATTTTCTTCCCATTAGCCAATAAAACGCCTTGAGCCTCATGTTGCTTCCAAGTAAGCCTCCTGTCTAGTCCAGGAAAATTCTCTATAAAAAACGATAAAAAGACATAAGCTTGCATTTTGATCCATTAAGTATTAAATCGTTAGCTGAACACCATTTTTGAAAGTCATCAAGGTGAGATGGATTTGTACTGAAGACAAAGCTTTACATCATCTGCATACATAAGAACTAGAGAGTTCGTTAAAGCAGGTGGCAACTCATTTATAAAAAGAGTAAATAACAACGGGCCAAGATGACTTCCTTGGACTCCAAATGTAGCACGGACCAGACGGGAATGTTTGTTTTTAAATAAGACTCCTTGTGTCCTTCCATCTAATTAGCTGGAGATCCACGTTAAGAGGTCTGTAGAAAATCCCAGTATATTCAATTTACTCAGCAAAAGTGAGTGATTGACTGAATTAAATGCTTTGCGAAAGATATGTAAATTACATCGGTTTAATATCCCTTACGAAAGCCATCTATGACAAAGGATGTCAACTCCAATAAGTTCGTGGTGGTGGACGCTTAATAAAGCCGTGCATTTTTCAAAATACTTTGGAATTGCCGACCATTTAGAGATGCCTCTGTAGTTGGCAGCCTCAGACTTTTTCTCTTTTTTATGTAGGGGAATTATAAATGATTCCTTCCACTTAAGGGGAAAAATCGAGGTTTCCAAAGATAAGTTGAAAAGTCTAAGTAGAGGTTTGCACAGAGCCCTGGAACAGTATTTTAGCACACAGCCTGGTACTCCATCGGGGCCTGGCGAATAAATGGGTTTGACCCTTAAAAGACCAGATAATAAGTTGTTCTCAGAAAAAGACGGACAGAAAATAAGATTTGCTGCTTGAATGTTATATGCGTAAGGCTGATCAGTCAATTTTGGAGGAGAATAAGTTGTTTGAAAAAATTCTGCGAATAGATCGGCAATGGCCTGATCAGAAGTCGCAGAGGAATTTTCAAACGTAAGCAGGGGTGAAAAAGATACGTGTTTACGCTTAGTGTTTACAAAATTATAAAACTGCTTTGGATCCTGAGTAAATTGTATCCGGCAGCGGTCAATATAATTCCTATAACATTCAGCGTTATGCACGGTAAAATTCGACCGAGCTAGTAGGTATCTTGAGAAATCAACACTACTGCAGGTTTTTTTATATTTAAGTAAAAGCTTATTTTTTTTATTTTTTAAGTTAGCGAGGCACCTTGTAAACCAAGGAGGATTTGTTGAAGCGGACGGATATTTCCAAGGCACACATGAGTCAAAAAATTTATTTAAAGTAAAATAAAATTTTTCTAAAGTGACATTAAGATCAGTGCACGCCAGAATATCAGACCAGTCAAATGTATCAACAAGGCTATTAAGTTTCTGAAAATCAGCTTTACGGAAACAGCGAATCTTATTTACCACGCTCGGAGACAACTGATCGATACCAGGAGTGGTTTCGATTGAGACCTCCAGTGTGGGGTGATATGGATGCTCTGGGGATGAAAGGGGAAAAGCTCTTACGCACTATCTCCACACTTTACGTATCTGTACTCCAGATGGCAGTACCGATCGTGTGGCCGAAGCACTGGCAGCAATGGCAATGGGGCACATCGTCGAATTTTATTGCTGGCTCAACCATAACCACCGTGCTGCATAGCCGCTTGACTTGAAAGGCCTCCTTGTTGCTTTTGGCTGGCTCGAGGCTAATAAAAAAAATGTTTAGTGGCTTCTTCGTACCTTTTCGCGTGGGATTGTGTATATCCCTGACTTTGTGTCCATGGCGGCTAAAACACTCCTTAATATCCTCCGGGCCGTGGAAAGTGGAGGCCTTCAACGACGATCCGATCGCGCTCGTCTCGGGGCTGGAATGTGTGGAATCGATGGTTATTTTCGCTCAGGAACTTTTTCAGTGTTGAGTAAGTATCCTTCTAGGTCACTTCAACATCCACACCTAAGATGCGGGAAATGTCTTTGGAGAGGCCGTTGATACCGTTTTTTCCGCAGATCGCTTGGTCTTCTTGTCATCTTTGTTCTGCATACCGTCAACCTCCATGTCGGTGTCATGATCTTCATCGTCTTAATCAGATAGAATTTCATACTAGTTGTTTTCAATATTAGCCTTAGATGGAGCTCTGGCTGCTTCGCTGTTGGTTGGTTCGTCTTCCATGATGAGTTTTTTAGCAGACTTTCACTTCATTTCTCCATGCTCGGAGTCGCTGGAATCGTCATCTAGAAAATTAGAATAGGCCTTCTTTATGCAAAGCGGCTCAGTTTTGATGGAACTGGGGGGTCTTGCCAGCCCATTGTGTTGGTTTTGCCCGAGATTGGCCGCAAGATTATGTAAATAAGAGTGGTTTAATATTTGTTTGGTGTTTGAAAAATTTTTTTAATTTTGTTCCTTTTTTTTAACAAACAATGAAACGATACGTTAGGTTCAAAACCTATTTGATGATTGAATCGTTTAGACGTTTGTCTTACTGGCCATATTCCATATGTCCATATGGGCCATATGGTGGCTTTGTAAATAAGGGTTTCGAAGAAGTTCGCAGCTTTGATTTTCTTCCCATTAGCCAATAAAACGCCTTGAGCCTCATGTTGCACTGCTTTCTCCTCTTAGTTAGATATGGCTTCCAAGTAAGCCTCCTGTCGAGTGTGAAAGCTAGTTATTACGGGTTTTTACCTGCGGGAAGAGGGAGCTGTTGAGACGGGCCGGTGGGCAGTTTCCGGGTCAAAGAGAAAAGGTTGTGGCAGTGTATTTGGCTTTGTTAACCTTAATATTGCATCTTCTCTGCCAACCGCTGAGCAGGTACAGCTGCTCTCACATGACAACAGCTGTGGAAAAATTTTTTTTATGAGCTTGATACTTGGAGGTGGCAAGTATCCGTTTTAATGAAATTGCACTTATACCATCATCGCCCGTGGCCTTGTTGTTGTTCAACATGGAAATCTGAGCGGCTGTCCCCTCTTTTGTTACAGGTTCAATTGGGACGGCATCTCGTGCTGGCTCTGCTAAGAGTCGGACTGTTTCGGCTACCTCTTTTGACGAGCAGCGGTCGTACGTAGTAAACATAGAAGCCCAGTCTGGTACCGTTGGCCTACCCGCTTAGTCGTTCATTTCAAGATGCCCAGGGCCCGTCGCTGGCTTCACCCCAAAGTTCTCGATTTTGTAGTAAAGTGGACTCGATTGTCGTCTCACTGTTTCATGGTCCACCGTACTTTAGTAGTCGATTCACACCCTCTAGGTGTTTATGAGCGTCACAGACGATCCCTCGTCGAGCAGTGCATATGTGTTCACCTCCCTCGTTCTTCCCGTACAGCGTCACGGTGCGGCATTTCCTGGCCCCTCTGGTTCTCATTTTCCATGTGCCCTGCGCTTCTCAGGCTTATTGCATGGGACATGGAAATGTTACTCATTATTGGATCCGCTGTGTCGCCAGTTTGCTTATATTTTTGGAAAATGTTTTGATGTCAAACTGTTCCTTTGGCTAATCTACACCTACGAATCAATAAGCTTTTTAGTCTGGAGTTATAGACTTTTTAGTCTGCTTGCCTACTGAATCGATAGTATAGCCGTAGGTTTGTTGTTGTTTTGCCCAATCGTATAAGTATGCAAGAAAAATTGGCTAAGAATCCATGCTTTTAAAGTCCGGAAAGTCAATTTAAGTCCGATGTGAAAGTAACAGGACAAAATATATGATCTTTTGTTTTTTGGGTCGATGTTCGAATGTTGTTGAGATGTAACTTTCTAAAAATGTAATTATCATAATAATTTTTTTTTTTTTTTTTTATTTTAACGTTGCTTTTATTTCTTGAATCTTCTCTTTGCGAGACTAACAAGAGGTGTATCAAATCTTATATTTTTAACTTAACTAACAGTCATATTGACTGATACGGAGTTAGACGGCCCTAAAAATCGATTGCTGGGTTGGGAGGTCGTTGCGTCTAAGGCGGGATACGCTAGAAACCCGAGTCAATCCCCGAGCGAGAAAATTTGGGTGCGAAGACAGTTTTTCTTTGTATGACTCTTTTTGCTTCTGGATTTCGTCTTTCACTGCGAGGATGCCCAGATCCCGGTGGATGTTTTCGTTGCGAACATACCAAGGTGCCCCTGTGATAGTTCTCAGGATTTTTGATTGTGCGCGCTGTATGATGTCTATGTTGCTGCTGCTCGCGTTCCCCCACAGCTGGGAGCCATACGTCCAGATTGGCTTTAGGACTGAATTGTACAGTAGTAACTTGTAGTCTAGGCACAGTGGCGATCGTGAGTTTATGATCCAGTGGAGGCTGCTGGCTTTCAGTTTTAGATGCATCTTTTTGCATTCGATGTGCTTACGCCAGGTAAGTCGTCTATCAAGGTGAACGCCAAGGTACGTTACGTCGTTAGCTTGAGGGATCTGCATACCGTTTAGTAAAAGCGGAGGGCATGTTTGTCTATTAAGAGTAAACGTTATATGTTTACACTTTTGTTCGTTTATTTTAATGCGCCAGTCGGACAGCCACCTTTCCACTATTGTGAGATGATTAGCCAGTTGGGTTGTTGCCTGCGTTGGGCATCTGGAGCGACTAAGAATAGCGGTATCATCGGCGAACGTTGACGTTGTTAGTTGTGCGCTCGTAGGAATATCCGCAGTATACAAAACATATAGACACGGCCCGAGTGCGCTTCCCTGTGGAACTCCAGCTTCGATGGTGTAGTCGCCCGAAGTAGCTGCGTTGCATCTCACTGAGAATACCCTATTGAAGAGGTATGATTCCAGTAGCTTGTGGGTGTATGTTGGCAAATACGTTTTAATTTTGTGCATGAGTCCGATGAGCCAAACTCGGTCGAAAGCTTGAGATACGTCGAGGAAAATAGCGCTGCAGTATTCTCGTTGTTCGAAGGCTGAGCGTATTTCGGATGTTAATCTGTTCACTTGTTCGATGGTTCCATGGTATCTTCGAAAGCCAAATTGGTGTGCCGGGATGATATTGCAAGCTTCCAGATGTGGTATTATGCGAGTTAACAAGCATTTTTCAAACAGTTTAGACAAACAAGATAGAAGGCTTATTGGTCTGTATGATGACGGAATTGTGTGGTCTTTTCCAGGCTTCGGTATCATTATAATAATGGATTTCTTCCACTTTTTTGGGAAATAGCCAAGATTAATGATTCCATTAAATAGTTTGCAGACGACCTCTATAGCGCATTTTGGAAGTTCGATCAGCATCTTTGGGGTCAATAGGTCACCACCGGGAGCCTTTTTTGGTTTTAGCCCTCTTATGACTTTTTCGATTTCGTTCGGCCGGAATGGAGGTGCGGCTGGCTGAGGGGAGGACTCTGGCTGAATTACTGGCAGGAGGAATGAATTTGAGGCTGGGTTTGGCTGGAAGACACTTTGGAGATGTGTGGCGAATGTTTCAGCTCGGTCTTCGTTGCTGCGAGCCCAGCATCCCGAAGAGTTTCTTATCGGGGTGGTCGTTTCAATTGGGGCACTAAGATTTGGGTGGGCCCTCCACAGGGGGTACTTTGTGCTTGTTGGCGAGAGATTCTGGATGTACCTCAGCTGTGCATTTTCTTCCTGTTGGTGAAGAGCCTGGTCGAGTGATCGGGTTGCTTCCTTAAGGCGTTGTTTTGAAGCTGGCGATCTGCTGTTTTGCCAATCACGACGCGTGCGCCTCTTTTCTCGCACGAGCTGTTCGATTTGCTGATTAGATTTGAAGTGTTTGTTTCGGTCTACTTCTTTCCTATGAGGAGTAGAGATTTTAGCTGCCGCAACGAGTACTTCTTCCAGGGCGCTCGTAGTGTAGTCGATGTCCGATTCCATGTTAAAATCCGGGGCGAGTTCTATGTGGGCACTCACGTACTTTTTGTATTTTAGCCAGTTTGTTTTTGTCGTCGTCAGACTGAAGGGGTGTTCGGTTATTTCTGGGCTTTGAAGAAGCGTTAGAAGCACAGGCGAGTGGTCTGATGATAAGTCCGAGACTGCTTTGGCACTTATTAGATTGCGAGGTATGTTTTTTGTCACTGCAAAATCAATAAGGTCTGGGAGCTTTCGTGAGTCTGTTGGCCAGTATGTGGGACTTCCAGGGGAAACGTAGTCCAGTTTATTTTTCACATTTATAATTGCATTGTACAATTGTCTTCCTTTGGGAGTCACTAGACGTGATCCCCAGTGCGTATGTTTGGCGTTGTAGTCTCCTGCGGCTATAAATCGATCCCCAAGTGAATTGTAGAAGTCCATAAATTGTCCTTCCGAGATTGAGAAGCGAGGAGGGCAGTAAACGGCAGCAATTGAAAGGATTCCGTTGCTTGACTGAATTTGTATCGATGTGGCCTGCAAGAAGTTTGTTGCAAACCTTTTGTAAAATGGTGTTTAATTCGTTCTCTGATTAGAACTCCAGTTCCGCCGTGGGCTTTCCCATCTGGATGATCTGTGCGGTAGATTGTGTAGCCTCTTATATGAAAGTTGTATTTGCTTGTAAGATGCGTTTCCACCAGTAGCATAACGTCAATATGGTTTTCGGTCAAGAATTGTGACAATTCTAGTTTATGCCGTGAGACACCATTGGCGTTCCACATTGATATTCGTAGCGCCTGCATAGATTATTTGGACTGTTGTGCTACGAGCAGCTGTATCACCATGTTCTGGTTTTGAACAAGCGTTTGCATGGTCGTTTTCATGAATGACATAAGCTCCATCATACTTTGTTGGAGGGTAAGCATCATAGTTTCCGTTTTGCTGTGTGGCTGTTCTGGGGCCTGTTGAGCGCTTTGAGAGTTAGGCTGAATTGGAATTTCCCTTCCAGATCGTAGAGCATCGGCATAGGAGAAGCCGTTGGTGGTGTTTAGTGGACCGAATGAGGATCTCGCAGCTTTGGCGAAGAAGACGTCTGGCGTGGTTTTTGACGAAACGTACGCATTCTGTGGATTTTGGTTGCGCGTTGCGGTCGCTTGACGCATGCGACTCTTTAACTCCTTGTACACAATACATCCTCTATAGTTTGCCGTATGGCTGCCTCCGCAGTTTCCACATTTCTTCACGGTACTGTCCTTGTTTGTAGTGCAGCAAGCAGACTTGTGGGCGTCCCCGCAGACTACACAGACAGCCCGAAGTGTGCAGTAAGACCTTGTGTGTCCATACTCTTGACAATTAGTGCATTGCACTGGACCGTTACATTTATGTGGCTCTTCAACAGTGATTTTCCGATGCAAAAGATATTGCAGGTTGTAGATTGGGTGGACTTCGTTCTTCTTCAGCGACCTGCTTTCAGGCTCGAGCTCGACCTTGAAGAGGGGTTGTGGCTTTTTATCTTTATTTAGAATGTTAATAACATTCTTGGCGGCGAAGCCCTTTTCTTTAAGGGCGGTTTTTATTTCCTCGGCGGTAACATCAGGTTCTATTCCCTTTACTACCACTTGTAGGCCCTTACTGCTTTTCAGCTGGTACGTGTAATAGTTTTTCTGTACAGTGTCCAGATATTTTGACACTATTCGGAAGTGCTCTTCAGTCTTGGTTTGCACCTTTGTTTCATGGATGTTCCCTTTGATAAGCGGAACAACATGAAAGTTTTCACCGTTCCCGATCAACGACGCAATTTTGTTGACCAGGGCACTCGAGCTTTTTTCCCTAATATAGATTGGAGGGGGCTTGGGTTTTTTTGCGGTGTCTTGGGCTGGTTGGTTTTCCTCAGCCTCCGCCAGTAGGGCAAATCTGTTAGTAGTGGATCTGTCTGGTTCATTATCGTTATTCAGGACACGGTTAATTTTTGTTTTGTTGCCTGCCGGATTACTCTGCGGGCTAAGCTTGCGCTTAATTTGGATGTAGCGATCCATTCCAGTCTGTGTGGCCGTTGCCGCTTTGGCACTTTCCGAGGTTGTTGTTTTTGTACTCGCTGTAGTCGTTGACGTCGTGGTACTTTGAGTTGCAGGGGTTTTCGCTGTTGTTGCAGAAGTTGTAGCGCTGCTTGTTGTTGGTGCGAAATTTGTTTCCGATATTGGAGGGGAGGTTTTACACTGCGAACTCCATGACGCGGGAGTCGGAGTGAGCAGAGCGGGTGAGCAAGACCGTGCCCTTTGGGTTTCAGCGGTCAGTAAAGCCGGGTTGCTTTTAAGCGCCGATTTTTCCGCTTCGGTATCGCGGGTTGAAAAGTAAGAGTAGAAGCCGTTTCTTTGGTTCACTGAACTTCTACGCTCGTGAATGTCGTGAACACTTGAATGTCGGAGTGTCCAAGGCCGGTCCTCCTACTCAACGCAACACCTCCTACTGATTCGCTTCAATGCGCCTCCCTATATACTGTGTTACGAACTGTCTTTTCTGCTTCCGCTCGGCACATTTGCCGCGGCTAGCTCACAGAGTTTCGTGGATCCGTTCCACCGAATTTATAGATTCGACGTGATTGCCCAAGCCCAGAAAGTAATACAAATAGCTCGCAGTTTCCACACTCTTTATTTTGAGACCTCTTTACACTAAAAAAGGCTTTCTTCTCTTTTCTCCGTTGCTCCTTCCATTTCTGCTGGCTCCATCGTCGGCGTCCTCTGCGGGTTGTTCAGGATACGCCACCGCTACTCCTGTTGCCGCGCTGCTAGCGATTCCGCTACCCTCCGCCCTTTTGCCTTGAGAAACACCCCCTTGGGTCGACTACGACTGGTCAGACGATTGGCAATGATCTTTCGCCCCCTACTCCCGAGAACCTCCATGCATACGCGCCGGAGGGCCGGGATTAGAGGTTGGCTGCGGTCTGTCGCCTCCACTACACCGGGACACCCTGCATACGCTCCGGTGCCAGGTTTGGAAGTTGCCTAAGCGTGTTGCCTTCGCTACACCGGGACACCGTGCATTCGCTCCGGCGCCAGGTTTGGAAGTTGCCGTGTGACGTCTCCGCTACACCGGGACACCGTGCATACGCTCCGGTGCCAGGTTTGGAAGCCGCCGTGTGACTGACCGTATGTCGCGCTCCCGCTACACCGGGACACCGTGCATACGCGCCGGCGAACCCGAGTTTGTAGTGGCGGGGCTGGTGACCAGGGTGTTCTCCCTCGGTCTTTGACTTGGGCGTGTGATCCCAAGTAGGCCTCCTTGTTTCGCAGGATCACGCCTGTTGGTTGTGATTTCAAGAGTCGGTAAGGCATACGCTAGACTTATCCTTTCCCCACATCGTTGGAAGGCTACCTGCCGTGTTCGGGAATGAGCCAACTCGACTACACGACCCTGGGTTTTCAGAGGAAAGTCCAGCAATGGATCCTTTCCTTATTGTCTATTCGCTCTCCTTGCGCTTGGCTGTCGGACTCTCCAAAGGCGGTCCTTTAACTCAAACAAACCGAATCCCTTTTAGAAACGGCTTAACACTTGAATGGCGGACTCTCCACAGGCGGTCCTCCAACTCAACGCTACAAGCTTCCTAAAAAGACTCGTCCCGAGCCGCTCCAATGGGCCTCCTTTTATACTGACTGGAGCGCCCGTTAATCCTCCTGGATCCTGCTCTTGCCGTTAATCCTGCTTCCAGAATCAGGCCACTTTCCCGTTGGCGGGTCGCTGTCCGTGGCTCCTCGTTTCCCCCGGTCACGGATCTCTGCTGCTGGCATGTGGTGCACCGGTGGGCTTCCAGGGCCCGCTGCACTCTGCGTCGCAACCCCCCCTTTGATCCTTGCCGCTCCTTTGCTGCTCACCCCGCCACACTTTCTAAGGCACGAATGCGCATCGTGGTGATTCCCCCACTGGACTACTTTCCCCACGTTGCTCCGGGAACCGTTATGTTCCACGTCTATTCCTTCTTCCCGGGTGGCGGCGTTTACCCTTTCACCGGCCACCGTTACGTTCCACGTGGATTCCGTCCTCCCACGGGTAGCCCTTCACCGGAACCCAAGGTAACTGGCTTTCACCTTTCCCCCAACCCCCCGTACTGATCCTGGCGACATTCCCTTGGGCTGCCAGGTTGATGACCTCCTCGGCCCCCCCTTTGCCCCCGGCTATCTGTCTTAGCGTGTGGGGAGATTAAATCTCCTCACAACTGTTTGGAGCGCCCGTTAATCCTCCTGAAGCCGCAGAAACCGCACGCATAGAGATTTTTACAGCGGGTTTTCACTACGAACTAAGGCGATGTTAAGGTGATTTTAAAATGTTTTTTTTTTCTTGATTGGATTATAAATTTTGGAAACTTTGTTTCGTTCTGTGGAATCCGCTTCTTAAAGCAAATAAAATTTTTTTTTTTAATAAGTGTCATTGAATTCTTTAGACCATATTTTTTTGATAAAACCATGTCATTACATTAAGACGACTTAAAGGAGCAAGGAGCAAAGCGTTGTGGTCCATGAAAGTCCGCTAGAGCCCCACATAGCAACAACAAAGATGTGTAATTCTGGAAAGCTGGATTAAAGGCCGGAGCCATTATATACATAAGAATATATACTACATATTCGCGCAGTGTATGTGTCTCGAAGGTAAGAAGGCTTTCGTGCCTTTGTACAGCTGCCAGGCAACAAGACAGGGGATCTTCACCGGCGTATACCTGGGCGGTGTGCTTATTGGAGCCCAAGACGAAGGTTCCTCCCCGGCGTATGCCTGGGCGGTGTGCCTATTGGAAGCCAACCCGGATAAGGTGCCGTCCATCGTAAGGGTAAAAATTAGTCGAAACATCAAGCAGCAGAGCACGAGCAGCCCCAACAACAACTGGAGCAACCATCTATGGCGACTGGAACGGTGATTGATGAGCGACGGGCGGACGAGCGCCTATGACGCAGTCAAGCGGAAGCTGAGAATCAGCCTTAAAATAAAGAGGGCGTTTGTTAAATGTTGAGCTATTTATATTATTTTTGGGCTCGGGCAGTCACGTTGAACTGTTAATTTGGTGGAACTAGCCTTTGTTAGCTAACCGCGGTATTTTTTGCGAGCAAAGAAAGAAAAACAGTCCAATACACCTGGCGCGCCAACTACGGATTGGATTGTTCTATCCGTATCCTCCGCAATAGTTGCTCGCGGATAAGGATACGTGGACCCACATAAAATAGTCGAATAGTTTCGACTATTTCGACAATTTTCTTAAAGGCTTCATTATATTTGACAGGTGAGAGAACAATATCATAATTCAGTACTAATCTCTTTGATTCCCTTATAAAGCGGAACATTTACTCGCAGCAGTTTTGGGTGAGAGGAAAGTCCTTCTATCACTTCCAATATATATGAGGTAGATACGATTGCGGTTAATTGATTGCGGCCGTCGCTGTTCCATAGATATAACCTAATCGCGTATGCATAAGGATTTGCAAACGGTGGCCATCATTTGGTCTATTTGGCTCATGACCGTCTCCATCATGCGCTCAAACATAGATTCCATCCTAACAAATAGGACGTCCATTGGATTACTTGGAAGACTGGGATCGGGATTGGGGTTGGAGTCAGACTGTGGTGCTCCGTTTTTGGCTGTGCTGGCATAGCTGATGTTAGGATTAATTTGGCGATTTTGACGATGCACACTTTACGCACTATCTCCACACTTTACGTATCTGTACTCCAGATGGCAGTACCGATCGTGTGGCCGAAGCCCTGGCAGCAATGGCATTGGGGCACATCGTCGAATTTTATTGCTGGCTAAACCATAACCACCGTGCTGCATAGCCGCTTGACTTGAAAGGCCTCCTTGTTCCTTTTGGCTGGCTCGAGGCTAATAAAAAAAATGTTTAGTGGCTTCTTCGTACCTTTTCGCGTGGGATTGTGTATATCCCTGACTTTGTGTCCATGGCGGCTAAAACACTCCTTAATATCCTCCGGGCCGTGGAAAAGTGGAGGCCTTTAACGACGATCCGATCGCGCTCGTCTCGGGGCTGGAATGTGTGGAATCGATGGTTATTTTCGCTCAGGAACTTTTTCAGTGTTGAGTAAGTATCCTTCTAGGTCACTTCAAGATCCACACCTAAGATGCGGGAAATGTCTTTGGAGAGGCCCTTGATACCGTTTTTTCCGCAGATCGCTTGGTCTTCTTGTCATCTTTGTTCTGCATACCGTCAACCTCCATGTCGGTGTCACGATCTTCATCGTCTTAATCAGATAGAATTTCATACTAGTTGTTTTCAATATTAGCCTTAGATGGAGCTCTGGCTGCTTCGCTGTTGGTTGGTTCGTCTTCCATGATGAGTTTTTTAGCAGACTTTCACTTCATTTCTCCATGCTCGGAGTCGCTGGAATCGTCATCTAGAAAATTAGAATAGGCCTTCTTTATGGAAAGCGGCTCAGTTTTGATGGAACTGGGGGGTCTTGTCAGCCCATTGTGTTGGTTTTGCCCGAGATTGGCCGCAAGATTATGTAAATAAGAGTGGTTTAATATTTGTTTGGTGTTTGAAAAATTTTTTTAATTTTGTTCCTTTTTTTTAACAAACAATGAAACGATACGTTAGGTTCAAAACCTATTTGATGATTGAATCGTTTAGACGTTTGTCTTACTGGCCATATTCCATATGTCCATATGGGCCATATGGTGGCTTTGTAAATAAGGGTTTCGAAGAAGTTCGCAGCTTTGATTTTCTTCCCATTAGCCAATAAAACGCCTTGAGCCTCATGTTGCTTCCAAGTAAGCCTCCTGTCGAGTCCAGGAAAATTCTCTATAAAAAACGATAAAAAGACATAAGCTTGCATTTTGATCCATTAAGTATTAAATCGTTAGCTGAACACCATTTTTGAAAGTCATCAAGGTGAGATGGATTTGTACTGAAGACAAAGCTTTACATCATCTGCATACATAAGAACTAGAGAGTTCGTTAAAGCAGGTGGCAACTCATTTATAAAAAGAGTAAATAACAACGGGCCAAGATGACTTCCTTGGACTCCAAATGTAGCACGGACCAGACGGGAATGTTTGTTTTTAAATAAGACTCCTTGTGTCCTTCCATCTAATTAGCTGGAGATCCACGTTAAGAGGTCTGTAGAAAATCCCAGTATATTCAATTTACTCAGCAAAAGTGAGTGATTGACTGAATTAAATGCTTTGCGAAAGATATGTAAATTACATCGGTTTAATATCCCTTACGAAAGCCATCTATGACAAAGGATGTCAACTCCAATAAGTTCGTGGTGGTGGACGCTTAATAAAGCCGTGCATTTTTCAAAATACTTTGGAATTGCCGACCATTTAGAGATGCCTCTGTAGTTGGCAGCCTCAGACTTTTTCTCTTTTTTATGTAGGGGAATTATAAATGATTCCTTCCACTTAAGGGGAAAAATCGAGGTTTCCAAAGATAAGTTGAAAAGTCTAAGTAGAGGTTTGCACAGAGCCCTGGAACAGTATTTTAGCACACAGCCTGGTACTCCATCGGGGCCTGGCGAATAAATGGGTTTGACCCTTAAAAGACCAGATAATAAGTTGTTCTCAGAAAAAGACGGACAGAAAATAAGATTTGCTGCTTGAATGTTATATGCGTAAGGCTGATCAGTCAATTTTGGAGGAGAATAAGTTGTTTGAAAAAATTCTGCGAATAGATCGGCAATGGCCTGATCAGAAGTCGCAGAGGAATTTTCAAACGTAAGCAGGGGTGAAAAAGATACGTGTTTACGCTTAGTGTTTACAAAATTATAAAACTGCTTTGGATCCTGAGTAAATTGTATCCGGCAGCGGTCAATATAATTCCTATAACATTCAGCGTTATGCACGGTAAAATTCGACCGAGCTAGTAGGTATCTTGAGAAATCAACACTACTGCAGGTTTTTTTATATTTAAGTAAAAGCTTATTTTTTTTATTTTTTAAGTTAGCGAGGCACCTTGTAAACCAAGGAGGATTTGTTGAAGCGGACGGATATTTCCAAGGCACACATGAGTCAAAAAATTTATTTAAAGTAAAATAAAATTTTTCTAAAGTGACATTAAGATCAGTGCACGCCAGAATATCAGACCAGTCAAATGTATCAATAAGGCTATTAAGTTTCTGAAAATCAGCTTTACGGAAACAGCGAATCTTATTTACCACGCTCGGAGACAACTGATCGATACCAGGAGTGGTTTCGATTGAGACCTCCAGTGTGGGGTGATATGGATGCTCTGGGGATGAAAGGGGAAAAGCTCTTACGCACTATCTCCACACTTTACGTATCTGTACTCCAGATGGCAGTACCGATCGTGTGGCCGAAGCACTGGCAGCAATGGCAATGGGGCACATCGTCGAATTTTATTGCTGGCTCAACCATAACCACCGTGCTGCATAGCCGCTTGACTTGAAAGGCCTCCTTGTTGCTTTTGGCTGGCTCGAGGCTAATAAAAAAAATGTTTAGTGGCTTCTTCGTACCTTTTCGCGTGGGATTGTGTATATCCCTGACTTTGTGTCCATGGCGGCTAAAACACTCCTTAATATCCTCCGGGCCGTGGAAAGTGGAGGCCTTCAACGACGATCCGATCGCGCTCGTCTCGGGGCTGGAATGTGTGGAATCGATGGTTATTTTCGCTCAGGAACTTTTTCAGTGTTGAGTAAGTATCCTTCTAGGTCACTTCAACATCCACACCTAAGATGCGGGAAATGTCTTTGGAGAGGCCGTTGATACCGTTTTTTCCGCAGATCGCTTGGTCTTCTTGTCATCTTTGTTCTGCATACCGTCATCCTCCATGTCGGTGTCATGATCTTCATCGTCTTAATCAGATAGAATTTCATACTAGTTGTTTTCAATATTAGCCTTAGATGGAGCTCTGGCTGCTTCGCTGTTGGTTGGTTCGTCTTCCATGATGAGTTTTTTAGCAGACTTTCACTTCATTTCTCCATGCTCGGAGTCGCTGGAATCGTCATCTAGAAAATTAGAATAGGCCTTCTTTATGCAAAGCGGCTCAGTTTTGATGGAACTGGGGGGTCTTGCCAGCCCATTGTGTTGGTTTTGCCCGAGATTGGCCGCAAGATTATGTAAATAAGAGTGGTTTAATATTTGTTTGGTGTTTGAAAAATTTTTTTAATTTTGTTCCTTTTTTTTAACAAACAATGAAACGATACGTTAGGTTCAAAACCTATTTGATGATTGAATCGTTTAGACGTTTGTCTTACTGGCCATATTCCATATGTCCATATGGGCCATATGGTGGCTTTGTAAATAAGGGTTTCGAAGAAGTTCGCAGCTTTGATTTTCTTCCCATTAGCCAATAAAACGCCTTGAGCCTCATGTTGCACTGCTTTCTCCTCTTAGTTAGATATGGCTTCCAAGTAAGCCTCCTGTCGAGTGTGAAAGCTAGTTATTACGGGTTTTTACCTGCGGGAAGAGGGAGCTGTTGAGACGGGCCGGTGGGCAGTTTCCGGGTCAAAGAGAAAAGGTTGTGGCAGTGTATTTGGCTTTGTTAACCTTAATATTGCATCTTCTCTGCCAACCGCTGAGCAGGTACAGCTGCTCTCACATGACAACAGCTGTGGAAAAATTTTTTTTATGAGCTTGATACTTGGAGGTGGCAAGTATCCGTTTTAATGAAATTGCACTTATACCATCATCGCCCGTGGCCTTGTTGTTGTTCAACATGGAAATCTGAGCGGCTGTCCCCTCTTTTGTTACAGGTTCAATTGGGACGGCATCTCGTGCTGGCTCTGCTAAGAGTCGGACTGTTTCGGCTACCTCTTTTGACGAGCAGCGGTCGTACGTAGTAAACATAGAAGCCCAGTCTGGTACCGTTGGCCTACCCGCTTAGTCGTTCATTTCAAGATGCCCAGGGCCCGTCGCTGGCTTCACCCCAAAGTTCTCGATTTTGTAGTAAAGTGGACTCGATTGTCGTCTCACTGTTTCATGGTCCACCGTACTTTAGTAGTCGATTCACACCCTCTAGGTGTTTATGAGCGTCACAGACGATCCCTCGTCGAGCAGTGCATATGTGTTCACCTCCCTCGTTCTTCCCGTACAGCGTCACGGTGCGGCATTTCCTGGCCCCTCTGGTTCTCATTTTCCATGTGCCCTGCGCTTCTCAGGCTTATTGCATGGGACATGGAAATGTTACTCATTATTGGATCCGCTGTGTCGCCAGTTTGCTTATATTTTTGGAAAATGTTTTGATGTCAAACTGTTCCTTTGGCTAATCTACACCTACGAATCAATAAGCTTTTTAGTCTGGAGTTATAGACTTTTTAGTCTGCTTGCCTACTGAATCGATAGTATAGCCGTAGGTTTGTTGTTGTTTTGCCCAATCGTATAAGTATGCAAGAAAAATTGGCTAAGAATCCATGCTTTTAAAGTCCGGAAAGTCAATTTAAGTCCGATGTGAAAGTAACAGGACAAAATATATGATCTTTTGTTTTTTGGGTCGATGTTCGAATGTTGTTGAGATGTAACTTTCTAAAAATGTAATTATCATAATAATTTTTTTTTTTTTTTTTTTATTTTAACGTTGCTTTTATTTCTTGAATCTTCTCTTTGCGAGACTAACAAGAGGTGTATCAAATCTTATATTTTTAACTTAACTAACAGTCATATTGACTGATACGGAGTTAGACGGCCCTAAAAATCGATTGCTGGGTTGGGAGGTCGTTGCGTCTAAGGCGGGATACGCTAGAAACCCGAGTCAATCCCCGAGCGAGAAAATTTGGGTGCGAAGACAGTTTTTCTTTGTATGACTCTTTTTGCTTCTGGATTTCGTCTTTCACTGCGAGGATGCCCAGATCCCGGTGGATGTTTTCGTTGCGAACATACCAAGGTGCCCCTGTGATAGTTCTCAGGATTTTTGATTGTGCGCGCTGTATGATGTCTATGTTGCTGCTGCTCGCGTTCCCCCACAGCTGGGAGCCATACGTCCAGATTGGCTTTAGGACTGAATTGTACAGTAGTAACTTGTAGTCTAGGCACAGTGGCGATCGTGAGTTTATGATCCAGTGGAGGCTGCTGGCTTTCAGTTTTAGATGCATCTTTTTGCATTCGATGTGCTTACGCCAGGTAAGTCGTCTATCAAGGTGAACGCCAAGGTACGTTACGTCGTTAGCTTGAGGGATCTGCATACCGTTTAGTAAAAGCGGAGGGCATGTTTGTCTATTAAGAGTAAACGTTATATGTTTACACTTTTGTTCGTTTATTTTAATGCGCCAGTCGGACAGCCACCTTTCCACTATTGTGAGATGATTAGCCAGTTGGGTTGTTGCCTGCGTTGGGCATCTGGAGCGACTAAGAATAGCGGTATCATCGGCGAACGTTGACGTTGTTAGTTGTGCGCTCGTAGGAATATCCGCAGTATACAAAACATATAGACACGGCCCGAGTGCGCTTCCCTGTGGAACTCCAGCTTCGATGGTGTAGTCGCCCGAAGTAGCTGCGTTGCATCTCACTGAGAATACCCTATTGAAGAGGTATGATTCCAGTAGCTTGTGGGTGTATGTTGGCAAATACGTTTTAATTTTGTGCATGAGTCCGATGAGCCAAACTCGGTCGAAAGCTTGAGATACGTCGAGGAAAATAGCGCTGCAGTATTCTCGTTGTTCGAAGGCTGAGCGTATTTCGGATGTTAATCTGTTCACTTGTTCGATGGTTCCATGGTATCTTCGAAAGCCAAATTGGTGTGCCGGGATGATATTGCAAGCTTCCAGATGTGGTATTATGCGAGTTAACAAGCATTTTTCAAACAGTTTAGACAAACAAGATAGAAGGCTTATTGGTCTGTATGATGACGGAATTGTGTGGTCTTTTCCAGGCTTCGGTATCATTATAATAATGGATTTCTTCCACTTTTTTGGGAAATAGCCAAGATTAATGATTCCATTAAATAGTTTGCAGACGACCTCTATAGCGCATTTTGGAAGTTCGATCAGCATCTTTGGGGTCAATAGGTCACCACCGGGAGCCTTTTTTGGTTTTAGCCCTCTTATGACTTTTTCGATTTCGTTCGGCCGGAATGGAGGTGCGGCTGGCTGAGGGGAGGACTCTGGCTGAATTACTGGCAGGAGGAATGAATTTGAGGCTGGGTTTGGCTGGAAGACACTTTGGAGATGTGTGGCGAATGTTTCAGCTCGGTCTTCGTTGCTGCGAGCCCAGCATCCCGAAGAGTTTCTTATCGGGGTGGTCGTTTCAATTGGGGCACTAAGATTTGGGTGGGCCCTCCACAGGGGGTACTTTGTGCTTGTTGGCGAGAGATTCTGGATGTACCTCAGCTGTGCATTTTCTTCCTGTTGGTGAAGAGCCTGGTCGAGTGATCGGGTTGCTTCCTTAAGGCGTTGTTTTGAAGCTGGTGATCTGCTGTTTTGCCAATCACGACGCGTGCGCCTCTTTTCTCGCACGAGCTGTTCGATTTGCTGATTAGATTTGAAGTGTTTGTTTCGGTCTACTTCTTTCCTATGAGGAGTAGAGATTTTAGCTGCCGCAACGAGTACTTCTTCCAGGGCGCTCGTAGTGTAGTCGATGTCAGATTCCATGTTAAAATCCGGGGCGAGTTCTATGTGGGCACTCACGTACTTTTTGTATTTTAGCCAGTTTGTTTTTGTCGTCGTCAGACTGAAGGGGTGTTCGGTTATTTCTGGGCTTTGAAGAAGCGTTAGAAGCACAGGCGAGTGGTCTGATGATAAGTCCGAGACTGCTTTGGCACTTATTAGATTGCGAGGTATGTTTTTTGTCACTGCAAAATCAATAAGGTCTGGGAGCTTTCGTGAGTCTGTTGGCCAGTATGTGGGACTTCCAGGGGAAACGTAGTCCAGTTTATTTTTCACATTTATAATTGCATTGTACAATTGTCTTCCTTTGGGAGTCACTAGACGTGATCCCCAGTGCGTATGTTTGGCGTTGTAGTCTCCTGCGGCTATAAATCGATCCCCAAGTGAATTGTAGAAGTCCATAAATTGTCCTTCCGAGATTGAGAAGCGAGGAGGGCAGTAAACGGCAGCAATTGAAAGGATTCCGTTGCTTGACTGAATTTGTATCGATGTGGCCTGCAAGAAGTTTGTTGCAAACCTTTTGTGAAAATGGTGTTTAATTCGTTCTCTGATTAGAACTCCAGTTCCGCCGTGGGCTTTCCCATCTGGATGATCTGTGCGGTAGATTGTGTAGCCTCTTATATGAAAGTTGTATTTGCTTGTAAGATGCGTTTCCACCAGTAGCATAACGTCAATATGGTTTTCGGTCAAGAATTGTGACAATTCTAGTTTATGCCGTGAGACACCATTGGCGTTCCACATTGATATTCGTAGCGCCTGCATAGATTATTTGGACTGTTGTGCTACGAGCAGCTGTATCACCATGTTCTGGTTTTGAACAAGCGTTTGCATGGTCGTTTTCATGAATGACATAAGCTCCATCATACTTTGTTGGAGGGTAAGCATCATAGTTTCCGTTTTGCTGTGTGGCTGTTCTGGGGCCTGTTAAGCGCTTTGAGAGTTAGGCTGAATTGGAATTTCCCTTCCAGATCGTAGAGCATCGGCATAGGAGAAGCCGTTGGTGGTGTTTAGTGGACCGAATGAGGATCTCGCAGCTTTGGCGAAGAAGACGTCTGGCGTGGTTTTTGACGAAACGTACGCATTCTGTGGATTTTGGTTGCGCGTTGCGGTCGCTTGACGCATGCGACTCTTTAACTCCTTGTACACAATACATCCTCTATAGTTTGCCGTATGGCTGCCTCCGCAGTTTCCACATTTCTTCACGGTACTGTCCTTGTTTGTAGTGCAGCAAGCAGACTTGTGGGCGTCCCCGCAGACTACACAGACAGCCCGAAGTGTGCAGTAAGACCTTGTGTGTCCATACTCTTGACAATTAGTGCATTGCACTGGACCGTTACGTTTATGTGGCTCTTCAACAGTGATTTTCCGATGCAAAAGATATTGCAGGTTGTAGATTGGGTGGACTTCGTTCTTCTTCAGCGACCTGCTTTCAGGCTCGAGCTCGACCTTGAAGAGGGGTTGTGGCTTTTTATCTTTATTTAGAATGTTAATAACATTCTTGGCGGCGAAGCCCTTTTCTTTAAGGGCGGTTTTTATTTCCTCGGCGGTAACATCAGGTTCTATTCCCTTTACTACCACTTGTAGGCCCTTACTGCTTTTCAGCTGGTACGTGTAATAGTTTTTCTGTACAGTGTCCAGATATTTTGACACTATTCGGAAGTGCTCTTCAGTCTTGGTTTGCACCTTTGTTTCATGGATGTTCCCTTTGATAAGCGGAACAACATGAAAGTTTTCACCGTTCCCGATCAACGACGCAATTTTGTTGACCAGGGCACTCGAGCTTTTTTCCCTAATATAGATTGGAGGGGGCTTGGGTTTTTTTGCGGTGTCTTGGGCTGGTTGGTTTTCCTCAGCCTCCGCCAGTAGGGCAAATCTGTTAGTAGTGGATCTGTCTGGTTTATTATCGTTATTCAGGACACGGTTAATTTTTGTTTTGTTGCCTGCCGGATTACTCTGCGGGCTAAGCTTGCGCTTAATTTGGATGTAGCGATCCATTCCAGTCTGTGTGGCCGTTGCCGCTTTGGCACTTTCCGAGGTTGTTGTTATACCCTTGCAGAGGGTATTATAATTTTGGTCAAAAGTGTGCAACGCAGTGAAGGAGACATCTCCGACCCTATAAAGTGTATATATTCTTGATCAGGATCACCTCCTGAGTTGATATGAGCATGTCCGTCTGTCCGTCTGTCTGTCTGTCCGTTTCTACGCGAACTAGTCTCTCAGTTTTAAAGCTATCGTCTTGAAACTTTGCACACACCCTTCTTTCCTTTGCACGCAGTATATAAGTCGGAACGGCCCGGATCGGCCGACTATATCCTATAGCTGCCATATAACTGATTGATCGGAAATGGTATAATTTTGGTGTTTTTAGAGTTAGAGAGTTCAAATTTGACATGAGAGCTATTTTTGGCAAAACATTACGTCATGCCAAATTTCATAAAGATCGGCCGACTATATCTTATAGCTGCCATATAACTGAACGATCGGAAATGACCCAACTTTCGTGTTTTTGTAGATAGAAAGCTGGAATTTAATACAGATTCTATTTTTGGTCAGTTGATCCAACCTACCAAATTTCATTAGGATCGGCTGACTATATCCCATAGCTGCCATATAACTGAACGATCGGAAATGGTATTTGGTAGAAATATCAACTTTCGTATTTTTGAAGATAGAAGTTTGGGACTTTTTTTAGATTTTGTATTGTAATAAATTGGATTATATATTCCTATTCCCATAAGGATTGGCCTACTATATCCGATGTTTGCGATTATCCGGTTTTAACTGCAAGGGTATATAAACTTCGGCTCCGCCCGAAGTTAGCTTTCCTTTCTTGTTTTTGTACTCGCTGTAGTCGTTGACGTCGTGGTACTTTGAGTTGCAGGGGTTTTCGCTGTTGTTGCAGAAGTTGTAGCGCTGCTTGTTGTTGGTGCGAAAATTGTTTCCGATATTGGAGGGGGGGTTTTACACTGCGAACTCCATGACGCGGGAGTCGGAGTGAGCAGAGCGGGTGAGCAAGACCGTGCCCTTTGGGTTTCAGCGGTCAGTAAAGCCGGGTTGCTTTTAAGCGCCGATTTTTCCACTTCGGTATCGCGGGTTGAAAAGTAAGAGTAGAAGCCGTTTCTTTGGTTCACTGAACTTCTACGCTCGTTCTTTTGGTCGTTGCTCAATGAGCTCATTGCGTGGTACGTATTTTTTTTTTTTTCAACAATGCACTAGTTTTGGTTTAGCACATTACAACTGTTATAAAAAAAAAAGCTTGTCTGTCGCTTTTAATAAATTGTATTTCAGTGTCTTTTCGCTTATATTAGCGAAAATATAAGCGAAGTGAAGTTTTCCCGGAGCTCGGACAAAGCACGTCCGCTCAGTTCGGTAGTTCGATTACTTTTATTTTAATTATCATAATAATTAAAATAAAATAAAATAAAATCATCATAGTGCTTTTTGTGGTCCTCTACGAACTGAGGCCAAGCTAAGACAATATTCTTATTGTTTTTTTTAGGATTATATATTTTGAAAAAAAAAATTTTAATTAATTAATTAAATTAATTAAATATTGTCGGGTCAGGTAGCAGCACGGCGTTTAATGTTAATGTTTAAATTATGTTTATGTAATATTTAGTGTAATGTTTATTTATGAGACTTAAGTTTGTACAAAAGCTTAGTTGATCGCAAGCCGACTCTCTCTCGGCCGCTCGACTCAACGGGCTTTCTATAGAGAGTTTCAGCTCGGCAATGTCTAGTTCGGGCCGCCCTCTCAATTTTCGAGAGCGATAGTGCCCGGAGGGCACTTCGTTCCTTTTAGTGTGTTCTTTGTTCTTTTTAAGTGCTTAAATTGGCTATATGTAGATTACATTACATAATTACTATATGTCAACAGGTAATCGTCGCGGATGAAAGGCGTGAGTAAGCCGTAAACTGTAAACTTTCGAAGTCAACTGTAGCGACACAGAACTCCCCGATTACCCCGTAGGGTTCTCCGATTTCAGGCCTAAGGGGCTCCAACAAATAGATGATTACCCTTGCCTTTCGAAACCGGAATCGAGCCCTGGTACTTGATAGTCCAAGCAAAGGAAAAGATAGACGATTCCCAGGGCGGAATCCGTAATAGTTGCTCGCGGATAAGGATACGTGGACCCACATAAAATAGTCGAATAGTTTCGACTATTTCGACAATTTTCTTAAAGGCTTCATTATATTTGACAGGTGAGGGAACAATATCAGAATTCAGTACTAATCTCTTTGATTTCCTTATAAAGCGGAACATTTACTCGCAGCAGTTTTGGGTGAGAGGAAAGTCCTTCTATCACTTCCAATATATATGAGGTAGATACGATTGCGGTTAATTGATTGCGGCCGTCGCTGTTCCATAGATATAACCTAATCGCGTATGCATAAGGATTTGCAAACGGTGGCCATCATTTGGTCTATTTGGCTCATGACCGTCTCCATCATGCGCTCAAACATAGATTCCATCCTAACCAATAGGACGTCCATTGGATTACTTGGAAGACTGGGATCGGGATTGGGGTTGGAGTCAGACTGTGGTGCTCCGTTTTTGGGTGTGCTGGCATAGCTGATGTTAGGATTAATTTGGCGATTTTGACGATGCACACTTTACGCACTATCTCCACACTTTACGTATCTGTACTCCAGATGGCAGTACCGATCGTGTGGCCGAAGCCCTGGCAGCAATGGCATTGGGGCACATCGTCGAATTTTATTGCTGGCTAAACCATAACCACCGTGCTGCATAGCCGCTTGACTTGAAAGGCCTCCTTGTTGCTTTTGGCTGGCTCGAGGCTAATAAAAAAAATGTTTAGTGGCTTCTTCGTACCTTTTCGCGTGGGATTGTGTATATCCCTGACTTTGTGTCCATGGCGGCTAAAACACTCCTTAATATCCTCCGGGCCGTGGAAAGTGGAGGCCTTTAACGACGATCCGATCGCGCTCGTCTCGGGGCTGGAATGTGTGGAATCGATGGTTATTTTCGCTCAGGAACTTTTTCAGTGTTGAGTAAGTATCCTTCTAGGTCACTTCAAGATCCACACCTAAGATGCGGGAAATGTCTTTGGAGAGGCCCTTGATACCGTTTTTTCCGCAGATCGCTTGGTCTTCTTGTCATCTTTGTTCTGCATACCGTCAACCTCCATGTCGGTGTCATGATCTTCATCGTCTTAATCAGATAGAATTTCATACTAGTTGTTTTCAATATTAGCCTTAGATGGAGCTCTGGCTGCTTCGCTGTTGGTTGGTTCGTCTTCCATGATGAGTTTTTTAGCAGACTTCCACTTTATTTCTCCATGCTCGGAGTCACTGGAATCGTCATCTAGAAAATTAGAATAGGCCTTCTTTATGGAAAGCGGCTCAGTTTTGATGGAACTGGGGGGTCTTGTCAGCCCATTGTGTTGGTTTTGCCCGAGATTGGCCGCAAGATTATGTAAATAAGAGTGGTTTAATATTTGTTTGGTGTTTGAAAAATTTTTTTAATTTTGTTCCTTTTTTTTAACAAACAATGAAACGATACGTTAGGTTCAAACCTATTAGACGTTTGTTTTACTGGCCATATTCCATATGTCCATATGGGCCATATGGTGGCTTTGTAAATAAGGGTTTCGAAGAAGTTCGCAGCTTTGATTTTCTTCCCATTAGCCAATAAAACGCCTTGAGCCTCATGTTGCACTGCTTTCTCCTCTTAGTTAGATATGGCTTCCAAGTATGCCTCCTGTCGAGTGTGAAAGCTAGTTATTACGGGTTTTTACCTGCGGGAAGAGGGAGCTGTTGAGACGGGCCGGTGGGCAGTTTCCGGGTCAAAGAGAAAAGGTTGTGGCAGTGTATTTGGCTTTGTTAACCTTAATATTGCATCTTCTCTGCCAACCGCTGAGCAGGTACAGCTGCTCTCACATGACAGCAGCTGTGGAAAAATTTTTTTTATGAGCTTGATACTTGGAGGTGGCAAGTATCGTTTTAATGAAATTGCACTTATACCATCATCGCCCGTGGCCTTGTTGTTGTTCAACATGGAAATCTGAGCGGCTGTCCCCTCTTTTGTTACAGGTTCAATTGGGACGGCATCTCGTGCTGGCTCTGCTAAGAGTCGGACTGTTTCGGCTACCTCTTTTGACGAGCAGCGGTCGTACGTAGTAAACATAGAAGCCCAGTCTGGTACCGTTGGCCTACCCGCTTAGTCGTTCATTTCAAGATGCCCAGGGCCCGTCGCTGGCTTCACCCCAAAGTTCTCGATTTTGTAGTAAAGTGGACTCGATTGTCGTCTCACTGTTTCATGGTCCACCGTACTTTAGTAGTCGATTCACACCCTCTAGGTGTTTATGAGCGTCACAGACGATCCCTCGTCGAGCAGTGCATATGTGTTCACCTCCCTCGTTCTTCCCGTACAGCGTCACGGTGCGGCATTTCCTGGCCCCTTTGGTTTTCATTTTCCATGTGCCCTGCGCTTCTCAGGCTTATTGCATGGGACATGGAAATGTTACTCATTATTGGATCCGCTGTGTCGCCAGTTTGCTTATATTTTTGGAAAATGTTTTGATGTCAAACTGTTCCTTTGGCTAATCTACACCTACGAATCAATAAGCTTTTTAGTCTGGAGTTATAGACTTTTTAGTCTGCTTGCCTACTGAATCGATAGTATAGCCGTAGGTTTGTTGTTGTTTTGCCCAATCGTATAAGTATGCAAGAAAAATTGGCTAAGAATCCATGCTCTTAAAGTCCGGAAAGTCAATTTAAGTCCGATGTGAAAGTAACAGGAGAAAATATATGATCTTTTGTTTTTTGGGTCGATGTTCGAATGTTGTTGAAATGTAACTTTCTAAAAATGTAATTATCATAATAATTAAAATAAAATAAAATAAAATCATCATAGTGCTTTTTGTGGTCCTCTACGAACTGAGGCCAAGCTAAGACAATATTCTTATTGTTTTTTTTAGGATTATATATTTTGAAAAAAAAAAATTTTAATTAATTAATTAAATTAATTAAATATTGTCGGGTCAGGTAGCAGCACGGCGTTTAATGTTAATGTTTAAATTATGTTTATGTAATATTTAGTGTAATGTTTATTTATGAGACTTAAGTTTGTACAAAAGCTTAGTTGATCGCAAGCCGACTCTCTCTCGGCCGCTCGACTCAACGGGCTTTCTATAGAGAGTTTCAGCTCGGCAATGTCTAGTTCGGGCCGCCCTCTCAATTTTCGAGAGCGATAGTGCCCGGAGGGCCCTTCGTTCCTTTTAGTGTGTTCTTTGTTCTTTTTAAGTGCTTAAATTGGCTATATGTAGATTACATTACATAATTACTATATGTCAACAGGTAATCGTCGCGGATGAAAGGCGTGAGTAAGCCGTAAACTGTAAACTTTCGAAGTCAACTGTAGCGACACAGAACTCCCCGATTACCCGTAAGGTTCTCCGATTTCAGGCCTAAGGGGCTCCAACAAATAGATGATTACCCTTGCCTTTCGAAACCGGAATCGAGCCCTGGTACTTGATAGTCCAAGCAAAGGAAAAGATAGACGATTCCCAGGGCGGAATCCGTAATAGTTGCTCGCGGATAAGGATACGTGGACCCACATAAAATAGTCGAATAGTTTCGACTATTTCGACAATTTTCTTAAAGGCTTCATTATATTTGACAGGTGAGGGAACAATATCAGAATTCAGTACTAATCTCTTTGATTTCCTTATAAAGCGGAACATTTACTCGCAGCAGTGTTGGGTGAGAGGAAAGTCCTTCTATCACTTCCAATATATATGAGGTAGATACGATTGCGGTTACGATTGCGGTAATTGCGGCCGTCGCTGTTCCATAGATATAACCTAATCGCGTATGCATAAGGATTTGCAAACGGTGGCCATCATTTGGTCTATTTGGCTCATGACCGTCTCCATCATGCGCTCAAACATAGATTCCATCCTAACCAATAGGACGTCCATTGGATTACTTGGAAGACTGGGATCGGGATTGGGGTTGGAGTCAGACTGTGGTGCTCCGTTTTTGGCTGTGCTGGCATAGCTGATGTTAGGATTAATTTGGCGATTTTGACGATGCACACTTTACGCACTATCTCCACACTTTACGTATCTGTACTCCAGATGGCAGTACCGATCGTGTGGCCGAAGCCCTGGCAGCAATGGCATTGGGGCACATCGTCGAATTTTATTGCTGGCTAAACCATAACCACCGTGCTGCATAGCCGCTTGACTTGAAAGGCCTCCTTGTTCCTTTTGGCTGGCTCGAGGCTAATAAAAAAAATGTTTAGTGGCTTCTTCGTACCTTTTCGCGTGGGATTGTGTATATCCCTGACTTTGTGTCCATGGCGGCTAAAACACTCCTTAATATCCTCCGGGCCGTGGAAAAGTGGAGGCCTTTAACGACGATCCGATCGCGCTCGTCTCGGGGCTGGAATGTGTGGAATCGATGGTTATTTTCGCTCAGGAACTTTTTCAGTGTTGAGTAAGTATCCTTCTAGGTCACTTCAAGATCCACACCTAAGATGCGGGAAATGTCTTTGGAGAGGCCCTTGATACCGTTTTTTCCGCAGATCGCTTGGTCTTCTTGTCATCTTTGTTCTGCATACCGTCAACCTCCATGTCGGTGTCATGATCTTCATCGTCTTAATCAGATAGAATTTCATACTAGTTGTTTTCAATATTAGCCTTAGATGGAGCTCTGGCTGCTTCGCTGTTGGTTGGTTCGTCTTCCATGATGAGTTTTTTAGCAGACTTCCACTTTATTTCTCCATGCTCGGAGTCACTGGAATCGTCATCTAGAAAATTAGAATAGGCCTTCTTTATGGAAAGCGGCTCAGTTTTGATGGAACTGGGGGGTCTTGTCAGCCCATTGTGTTGGTTTTGCCCGAGATTGGCCGCAAGATTATGTAAATAAGAGTGGTTTAATATTTGTTTGGTGTTTGAAAAATTTTTTTAATTTTGTTCCTTTTTTTTAACAAACAATGAAACGATACGTTAGGTTCAAACCTATTAGACGTTTGTCTTACTGGCCATATTCCATATGTCCATATGGGCCATATGGTGGCTTTGTAAATAAGGGTTTCGAAGAAGTTCGCAGCTTTGATTTTCTTCCCATTAGCCAATAAAACGTGAGCCTCATGTTGCACTGCTTTCTCCTCTTAGTTAGATATGGCTTCCAAGTAAGCCTCCTGTCGAGTGTGAAAGCTAGTTATTACGGGTTTTTACCTGCGGGAAGAGGGAGCTGTTGAGACGGGCCGGTGGGCAGTTTCCGGGTCAAAGAGAAAAGGTTGTGGCAGTGTATTTGGCTTTGTTAACCTTAATATTGCATCTTCTCTGCCAACCGCTGAGCAGGTACAGCTGCTCTCACATGACAGCAGCTGTGGAAAAATTTTTTTTATGAGCTTGATACTTGGAGGTGGCAAGTATCGTTTTAATGAAATTGCACTTATACCATCATCGCCCGTGGCCTTGTTGTTGTTCAACATGGAAATCTGAGCGGCTGTCCCCTCTTTTGTTACAGGTTCAATTGGGACGGCATCTCGTGCTGGCTCTGCTAAGAGTCGGACTGTTTCGGCTACCTCTTTTGACGAGCAGCGGTCGTACGTAGTAAACATAGAAGCCCAGTCTGGTACCGTTGGCCTACCCGCTTAGTCGTTCATTTCAAGATGCCCAGGGCCCGTCGCTGGCTTCACCCCAAAGTTCTCGATTTTGTAGTAAAGTGGACTCGATTGTCGTCTCACTGTTTCATGGTCCACCGTACTTTAGTAGTCGATTCACACCCTCTAGGTATTTATGAGCGTCACAGACGATCCCTCGTCGAGCAGTGCATATGTGTTCACCTCCCTCGTTCTTCCCGTACAGCGTCACGGTGCGGCATTTCCTGGCCCCTCTGGTTCTCATTTTCCATGTGCCCTGCGCTTCTCAGGCTTATTGCATGGGACATGGAAATGTTACTCATTATTGGATCCGCTGTGTCGCCAGTTTGCTTATATTTTTGGAAAATGTTTAGATGTCAAACTGTTCCTTTGGCTAATCTACACCTACAAATCAATAAGCTTTTTAGTCTGGAGTTATAGACTTTTTAGTCTGCTTGCCTACTGAATCGATAGTATAGCCGTAGGTTTGTTGTTGTTTTGCCCAATCGTATAAGTATGCAAGAAAAATTGGCTAAGAATCCATGCTCTTAAAGTCCGGAAAGTCAATTTAAGTCCGATGTGAAAGTAACAGGAGAAAATATATGATCTTTTGTTTTTTGGGTCGATGTTCGAATGTTGTTGAGATGTAACTTTCTAAAAATGTAATTATCATAATAATTAAAATAAAATAAAATAAAATCATCATAGTGCTTTTTGTGGTCCTCTACGAACTGAGGCCAAGCTAAGACAATATTCTTATTGTTTTTTTTAGGATTATATATTTTGAAAAAAAAAAATTTTAATTAATTAATTAAATTAATTAAATATTGTCGGGTCAGGTAGCAGCACGGCGTTTAATGTTAATGTTTAAATTATGTTTATGTAATATTTAGTGTAATGTTTATTTATGAGACTTAAGTTTGTACAAAAGCTTAGTTGATCGCAAGCCGACTCTCTCTCGGCCGCTCGACTCAACGGGCTTTCTATAGAGAGTTTCAGCTCGGCAATGTCTAGTTCGGGCCGCCCTCTCAATTTTCGAGAGCGATAGTGCCCGGAGGGCCCTTCGTTCCTTTTAGTGTGTTCTTTGTTCTTTTTAAGTGCTTAAATTGGCTATATGTAGATTACATTACATAATTACTATATGTCAACAGGTAATCGTCGCGGATGAAAGGCGTGAGTAAGCCGTAAACTGTAAACTTTCGAAGTCAACTGTAGCGACACAGAACTCCCCGATTACCCGTAAGGTTCTCCGATTTCAGGCCTAAGGGGCTCCAACAAATAGATGATTACCCTTGCCTTTCGAAACCGGAATCGAGCCCTGGTACTTGATAGTCCAAGCAAAGGAAAAGATAGACGATTCCCAGGGCGGAATCCGTAATAGTTGCTCGCGGATAAGGATACGTGGACCCACATAAAATAGTCGAATAGTTTCGACTATTTCGACAATTTTCTTAAAGGCTTCATTATATTTGACAGGTGAGGGAACAATATCAGAATTCAGTACTAATCTTTTTGATTTCCTTATAAAGCGGAACATTTACTCGCAGCAGTGTTGGGTGAGAGGAAAGTCCTTCTATCACTTCCAATATATATGAGGTAGATACGATTGCGGTTACGATTGCGGTAATTGCGGCCGTCGCTGTTCCATAGATATAACCTAATCGCGTATGCATAAGGATTTGCAAACGGTGGCCATCATTTGGTCTATTTGGCTCATGACCGTCTCCATCATGCGCTCAAACATAGATTCCATCCTAACCAATAGGACGTCCATTGGATTACTTGGAAGACTGGGATCGGGATTGGGGTTGGAGTCAGACTGTGGTGCTCCGTTTTTGGCTGTGCTGGCATAGCTGATGTTAGGATTAATTTGGCGATTTTGACGATGCACACTTTACGCACTATCTCCACACTTTACGTATCTGTACTCCAGATGGCAGTACCGATCGTGTGGCCGAAGCCCTGGCAGCAATGGCATTGGGGCACATCGTCGAATTTTATTGCTGGCTAAACCATAACCACCGTGCTGCATAGCCGCTTGACTTGAAAGGCCTCCTTGTTCCTTTTGGCTGGCTCGAGGCTAATAAAAAAAATGTTTAGTGGCTTCTTCGTACCTTTTCGCGTGGGATTGTGTATATCCCTGACTTTGTGTCCATGGCGGCTAAAACACTCCTTAATATCCTCCGGGCCGTGGAAAAGTGGAGGCCTTTAACGACGATCCGATCGCGCTCGTCTCGGGGCTGGAATGTGTGGAATCGATGGTTATTTTCGCTCAGGAACTTTTTCAGTGTTGAGTAAGTATCCTTCTAGGTCACTTCAAGATCCACACCTAAGATGCGGGAAATGTCTTTGGAGAGGCCCTTGATACCGTTTTTTCCGCAGATCGCTTGGTCTTCTTGTCATCTTTGTTCTGCATACCGTCAACCTCCATGTCGGTGTCATGATCTTCATCGTCTTAATCAGATAGAATTTCATACTAGTTGTTTTCAATATTAGCCTTAGATGGAGCTCTGGCTGCTTCGCTGTTGGTTGGTTCGTCTTCCATGATGAGTTTTTTAGCAGACTTCCACTTTATTTCTCCATGCTCGGAGTCACTGGAATCGTCATCTAGAAAATTAGAATAGGCCTTCTTTATGGAAAGCGGCTCAGTTTTGATGGAACTGGGGGGTCTTGTCAGCCCATTGTGTTGGTTTTGCCCGAGATTGGCCGCAAGATTATGTAAATAAGAGTGGTTTAATATTTGTTTGGTGTTTGAAAAATTTTTTTAATTTTGTTCCTTTTTTTTAACAAACAATGAAACGATACGTTAGGTTCAAACCTATTAGACGTTTGTCTTACTGGCCATATTCCATATGTCCATATGGGCCATATGGTGGCTTTGTAAATAAGGGTTTCGAAGAAGTTCGCAGCTTTGATTTTCTTCCCATTAGCCAATAAAACGCCTTGAGCCTCATGTTGCACTGCTTTCTCCTCTTAGTTAGATATGGCTTCCAAGTAAGCCTCCTGTCGAGTGTGAAAGCTAGTTATTACGGGTTTTTACCTGCGGGAAGAGGGAGCTGTTGAGACGGGCCGGTGGGCAGTTTCCGGGTCAAAGAGAAAAGGTTGTGGCAGTGTATTTGGCTTTGTTAACCTTAATATTGCATCTTCTCTGCCAACCGCTGAGCAGGTACAGCTGCTCTCACATGACAGCAGCTGTGGAAAAATTTTTTTTATGAGCTTGATACTTGGAGGTGGCAAGTATCGTTTTAATGAAATTGCACTTATACCATCATCGCCCGTGGCCTTGTTGTTGTTCAACATGGAAATCTGAGCGGCTGTCCCCTCTTTTGTTACAGGTTCAATTGGGACGGCATCTCGTGCTGGCTCTGCTAAGAGTCGGACTGTTTCGGCTACCTCTTTTGACGAGCAGCGGTCGTACGTAGTAAACATAGAAGCCCAGTCTGGTACCGTTGGCCTACCCGCTTAGTCGTTCATTTCAAGATGCCCAGGGCCCGTCGCTGGCTTCACCCCAAAGTTCTCGATTTTGTAGTAAAGTGGACTCGATTGTCGTCTCACTGTTTCATGGTCCACCGTACTTTAGTAGTCGATTCACACCCTCTAGGTGTTTATGAGCGTCACAGACGATCCCTCGTCGAGCAGTGCATATGTGTTCACCTCCCTCGTTCTTCCCGTACAGCGTCACGGTGCGGCATTTCCTGGCCCCTCTGGTTCTCATTTTCCATGTGCCCTGCGCTTCTCAGGCTTATTGCATGGGACATGGAAATGTTACTCATTATTGGATCCGCTGTGTCGCCAGTTTGCTTATATTTTTGGAAAATGTTTTGATGTCAAACTGTTCCTTTGGCTAATCTACACCTACGAATCAATAAGCTTTTTAGTCTGGAGTTATAGACTTTTTAGTCTGCTTGCCTACTGAATCGATAGTATAGCCGTAGGTTTGTTGTTGTTTTGCCCAATCGTATAAGTATGCAAGAAAAATTGGCTAAGAATCCATGCTCTTAAAGTCCGGAAAGTCAATTTAAGTCCGATGTGAAAGTAACAGGAGAAAATATATGATCTTTTGTTTTTTGGGTCGATGTTCGAATGTTGTTGAGATGTAACTTTCTAAAAATGTAATTATCATAATAATTAAAATAAAATAAAATAAAATCATCATAGTGCTTTTTGTGGTCCTCTACGAACTGAGGCCAAGCTAAGACAATATTCTTATTGTTTTTTTTAGGATTATATATTTTGAAAAAAAAAATTTTAATTAATTAATTAAATTAATTAAATATTGTCGGGTCAGGTAGCAGCACGGCGTTTAATGTTAATGTTTAAATTATGTTTATGTAATATTTAGTGTAATGTTTATTTATGAGACTTAAGTTTGTACAAAAGCTTAGTTGATCGCAAGCCGACTCTCTCTCGGCCGCTCGACTCAACGGGCTTTCTATAGAGAGTTTCAGCTCGGCTATGTCTAGTTCGGGCCGCCCTCTCAATTTTCGAGAGCGATAGTGCCCGGAGGGCCCTTCGTTCCTTTTAGTGTGTTCTTTGTTCTTTTTAAGTGCTTAAATTGGCTATATGTAGATTACATTACATAATTACTATATGTCAACAGGTAATCGTCGCGGATGAAAGGCGTGAGTAAGCCGTAAACTGTAAACTTTCGAAGTCAACTGTAGCGACACAGAACTCCCCGATTACCCGTAAGGTTCTCCGATTTCATGCCTAAGGGGCTCCAACAAATAGATGATTACCCTTGCTTTTCGAAACCGGAATCGAGCCCTGGTACTTGATAGTCCAAGCAAAGGAAAAGATAGACGATTCCCAGGGCGGAATCCGTAATAGTTGCTCGCGGATAAGGATACGTGGACCCACATAAAATAGTCGAATAGTTTCGACTATTTCGACAATTTTCTTAAAGGCTTCATTATATTTGACAGGTGAGGGAACAATATCAGAATTCAGTACTAATCTCTTTGATTTCCCTATAAAGCGGAACATTTACTCGCAGCAGTTTTGGGTGAGAGGAAAGTCCTTCTATCACTTCCAATATATATGAGGTAGATACGATTGCGGTTAATTGATTGCGGCCGTCGCTGTTCCATAGATATAACCTAATCGCGTATGCATAAGGATTTGCAAACGGTGGCCATCATTTGGTCTATTTGGCTCATGACCGTCTCCATCATGCGCTCAAACATAGATTCCATCCTAACCAATAGGACGTCCATTGGATTACTTGGAAGACTGGGATCGGGATTGGGGTTGGAGTCAGACTGTGGTGCTCCGTTTTTGGCTGTGCTGGCATAGCTGATGTTAGGATTAATTTGGCGATTTTGACGATGCACACTTTACGCACTATCTCCACACTTTACGTATCTGTACTCCAGATGGCAGTACCGATCGTGTGGCCGAAGCCCTGGCAGCAATGGCATTGGGGCACATCGTCGAATTTTATTGCTGGCTAAACCATAACCACCGTGCTGCATAGCCGCTTGACTTGAAAGGCCTCCTTGTTCCTTTTGGCTGGCTCGAGGCTAATAAAAAAAATGTTTAGTGGCTTCTTCGTACCTTTTCGCGTGGGATTGTGTATATCCCTGACTTTGTGTCCATGGCGGCTAAAACACTCCTTAATATCCTCCGGGCCGTGGAAAAGTGGAGGCCTTTAACGACGATCCGATCGCGCTCGTCTCGGGGCTGGAATGTGTGGAATCGATGGTTATTTTCGCTCAGGAACTTTTTCAGTGTTGAGTAAGTATCCTTCTAGGTCACTTCAAGATCCACACCTAAGATGCGGGAAATGTCTTTGGAGAGGCCCTTGATACCGTTTTTTCCGCAGATCGCTTGGTCTTCTTGTCATCTTTGTTCTGCATACCGTCAACCTCCATGTCGGTGTCATGATCTTCATCGTCTTAATCAGATAGAATTTCATACTAGTTGTTTTCAATATTAGCCTTAGATGGAGCTCTGGCTGCTTCGCTGTTGGTTGGTTCGTCTTCCATGATGAGTTTTTTAGCAGACTTCCACTTTATTTCTCCATGCTCGGAGTCACTGGAATCGTCATCTAGAAAATTAGAATAGGCCTTCTTTATGGAAAGCGGCTCAGTTTTGATGGAACTGGGGGGTCTTGTCAGCCCATTGTGTTGGTTTTGCCCGAGATTGGCCGCAAGATTATGTAAATAAGAGTGGTTTAATATTTGTTTGGTGTTTGAAAAATTTTTTTAATTTTGTTCCTTTTTTTTAACAAACAATAAAACGATACGTTAGGTTCAAAACCTATTTGATGATTGAATCGTTTAGACGTTTGTCTTACTGGCCATATTCCATATGTCCATATGGGCCATATGGTGGCTTTGTAAATAAGGGTTTCGAAGAAGTTCGCAGCTTTGATTTTCTTCCCATTAGCCAATAAAACGCCTTGAGACTCATGTTGCACTGCTTTCTCCTCTTAGTTAGATATGGCTTCCAAGTAAGCCTCCTGTCGAGTCCAGGAAAATTCTCTATAAAAAACGATAAAAAGACATAAGCTTGCATTTTGATCCATTAAGTATTAAATCGTTAGCTGAACACCATTTTTGAAAGTCATCAAGGTGAGATGGATTTGTACTGAAGACAAAGCTTTACATCATCTGCATACATAAGAACTTGAGAGTTCGTTAAAGCAGGTGGCAACTCATTTATAAAAAGAGTAAATAACAACGGGCCAAGATGACTTCCTTGGACTCCAAATGTAGCACGGACCAGACGGGAATGTTTGTTTTTAAATAAGACTCCTTGTGTCCTTCCATCTAAGTAGCTGGAGATCCACGTTAAGAGGTCTGTAGAAAATCCCAGTATATTCAATTTACTCAGCAAAAGTGAGTGATTGACTGAATTAAATGCTTTGCGAAAGATATGTAAATTACATCGGTTTAATATCCCTTACGAAAGCCATCTATGACAAAGGATGTCAACTCCAATAAGTTCGTGGTGGTGGACGCTTAATAAAGCCGTGCATTTTTCAAAATACTTTGGAATTGCCGACCAATTAGAGATGCCTCTGTAATTGGCACCATGAGACTTTTCCCCTTTTTTATGTAAGGGAATTATGAAATATTCCTTCCACTTAAGGATGTAGTCTCATGTTCCGGCCTACTTTTTAGAGGTTATTTCAAAAAAATTTTTCTGTAATAAAAAATAATGCGATCGTTTCAATTTTCAAATATGTTTTTATAGGCATCATAAACTATTTGAAAATGTTTTGTTTAATTTATTCTTGTGTAGATTAATACACTTTATAGCATGCCAAAGTATGCATATAAAAAAAAGGTAGGTCACTGGCGCTGGTGATTTCGACTGCTAGAGTCATCCGAAACAAAAAATTAGAATAGATTATTGTTTTGTAAGCTTATGGCTCTGTCCCGTACTAGAGTGAAATATACAACAAAATGGCGAACTGAAAAAAAAAATGTATCTTAAATTAATGATAAAAAAAACTAATCATTAAAAATAAATGATTCTAGTACGGGACAGAGGTGTTACTTTTTAGAACAACTTATCCAAATTTCAACTAGATCGGTACCATAGAATTTTGTGAATCACCTGCGCCGCTTAAAAAAATGTCGTTCCGAGAAAAACGCGTTTAAAGTTGAGACGCTACGGAGAAACTCATACTTTGCGGTGTAGGCGCGCTCTCGATTATGGGCTGTATCTCTGTCATTATTTGATACTTTTATTTGAAACTTTAACAGTACATTCTCAATAAACAGTACTTTCGAATCCATTTTTTCAACTTCACACATGAGACTACATCCTTAAATCAATATCCAAAGCTTAAGCCAAATCGGTTCTTATGCATTAAAAGGTACATATGTATACTGCTTGGCCCAACAGCAGTCCTTGCGGATTTTCCCATATCTAAACAACAAAATTACGCAACATTCCTTGAATTTAGTAATAAATAAGAAAAAGAAAATAAGGAACGCATGCGCGTACGTCGACTGATTTTTATATCGCCAAGAGTTATTTATATTTTATTTTTGTAGGTATAAGTTTAATAGTTTACAAAAAATGTTTAAGTAAAGTTTCAATTTAAAGAATATTAGTTTTCTTAAGGTTTAGGAACTTAAGGTTTCACGGTGTAGTTTTCATTCTTTATTTGTTATATTTTCAAATTTAATTTAGTTAATATAATTTTTATTTTTTCAAGTCATGGTTCTACCAGTTACTTAGAAAATCAAAACCTTGTGGAATTTTCGTTTCCCTTGTAAGAAGCTGAACATTTTCATATTGACTGGTATTTTTTAACAAGCTTTCATCAGACCAGTCGTTTATATTAATCTGTTGGCAGGGAAATGTAACAACATGTGATTTTGGTATTGAATTAAGATATCCACCATGGTTTTCAAATTTAAAATTTTCTTTAAGGTTACACGCTTTATTGATTTTATTTCGGCTATCATTAATTTTTTCTGAACTACCTTTGGATGGTTCAATGGCACCGCAAAAAATTGCTGGCATGTTTATCTGTGACTCCGTTCTGTAGCTAAAGGGAAAAGAGTGTTCGTCACGACAATTTTCGAGAATTTCATCATGTAGTTCTTTAAGGCCAACATTTTGCTTTACATATGTTCTTAAATCCTGTCCGTTATAATAATAAGTGGAATCAATATTTTGCCAGAAGAGACAATTTTTTTTTATCTTGGGAATAGTTTGTAGGGGAGAACACTGTTCAGCTTTAAAATATTTACTATAAATCTCGTGTTTTATTAAATGCTTGTTTAATACATTTTCTTGTTCAGCCCAACTCAAATTAATCCAGTCATCTTTACTATAAGTGGATTTCACACTGTTAATATCATCGGAAATCTTTTCCGATATAGAATTAAGATTAGAAAAGTAAGTATACATTCCTTGATGTGTCATGTTTAACCTGAAAGTACATTTTTCTTTAATTATTTAAAATGTGATGAATAGCGGATTGCGACCGCGAGTTTAAGATATAATTTTCTTTAATAGTTAAAAGTTTATACTAAAGAAAATCAACACACTAATTGATAGTAGGTTTAAAAACTTGAGTTGAGCAATTTAGAATTTGATGAATATGTATAGGAGAATGCAACTACAATACGTAATTCGTAAGATTAGTGTTGCCAAATAACGACAGTTTAACATCAACACGTATGTACATCACATATTTATACATAAAAAAAGTTAATACCGCACAGTTAGCGTCGAAAAGGATATATGGAATGTGGAACATAAATCATTTTAAACTAAAAGCAAACCTTAGTTTGAAAAGCAAAACAATTCCATGGGATCCGACCAACGAAATTGAATCGAATCAGGCAAAGAAATTCTTTTGCCCTCTGTTGCTGTTCATGTTTGAAAAAGCATGTTTGTTTGTTCTTTCTACTTAGTTCGAAAACGAAGACGGAAAAAAGAGATATATATTATAGTTTTTCTGTACTTTTTATTCAGTACTAACAAATTTCTATTTTTAACTAGGGCTTTAACAACTTTAAGTGAAAAAAAAAAAAGTAAATCAATTGAGACCTGAAAATAAATATATTGAAACAAATTGAAAAAAGTATTGCTAAATAAAATTTGGTTTATAAAACTTAAAAGTAAAAATAGTTAAATCATGGCATCCAAAGCTCAAATAAATTGTTACCTTATTGGCATCTTACTATGGCCGTCGAAATAGCGTGCTGCCCGAGGCTGAAGATTTAAAATATCCTATGGCGAGCACTGAAAAAATGATTTTAATGAAAAAATGATAGTTAAAACACTTTTTAAAACAAACAAACATACAACGTTACAACAAACCTACCATTTCAAAATAATTTATAAATAATATTTTTCATTTAATAATAGACAATGTTTAAAAGGTATTACCTCAATAAAGTAATTTAAATATTTATCACGATTTTCCCCAATTTTATCTACAACTTTTATTAAAATTAACTAATTATATATTAATAATGTTTATTAACTAATATAATTGACTAATTTGTGTTATATTATAAATTATGTATCAGTTTTTATGAATATTTCATATGGAATTATTACTATAAATACTATTCCTACCACCAAATGTACACAATGGTCCAAAAGTCAATTTTTTTTTATAATGTCAAAGTTTATGTGTTATATTGTAATACATTAATTATTAAAAATGAAAATCCGTTAAAAGCACCATTGAAGCTTTTTATAAGCTACTTAACAGTACACAATCGAACAGCTGTTTGGTACTAAAACTTGGCACTGACAAAACCTTATTGCTTGGTTTTGTACGGATAAATAAATATTCCTTGTTAAAGAGAAAAGTTATTATCGGAAAGTGAAGATCTGGGTGAGTATTGTTCACTAAGTAGAGTCAATTTATGTGTAGTCTTTGTCTGCCAGTTTAGTTTAGTGTAGAAAATGAAGAACATGTGGAATAAAACTAATAACCCTATGTCTCCCCACAAAAAATAAAAAAACGTCAGTTTGTAGAAGAATTTGTGGTTCGGCATCGTTCATTTACACGTTTTCCCCGTTTCCCCTTTTTTTACAAATTCACAATATTTGGGACCATATTTTGTCATAGCTATTACCTTGTGGAATTTTCGTTTCCCTTGTTAGAAGCTAAACATTTTCATCTTAACTGGTATTTTTTAACAAGCTTTCATCATCAGACCAGGGAAATTTTGGCAGGGAAATGTAACAATATGTGATTTAGGTAATGAATTAAGATATCACACACAACGACTAAACCTGGTGAAACTAAAACAAGCCTGGTGAAATCCGTCTAGTCTTCGACGCAGCAGCCAAAGTGCATGGCCTATGGCCACTCAGGACTACTGAAGGGCCCCCAAAACTACAAGTCACCCCAGGCTTTCCTCTTTCACTTTAGGCAAGTAGCCGTGGGACTCAGTATTACACTCAGTATCACGTATTTCAGCACTAGGACATATGCGCTCATAGATTCCTGTTGAGGCTTGAAGACAACAGCAAAGATCCGGAGAGCAGCGTGTTCGCCATGCTCAGCGCAGCACGTGAAGATCGTAAACACTTCAAGGTATCCTTGGGCGGTCTTCACCATAGATGAGACCACTACGTAGACGATTGTATAGAAAGCTTCGCAGACGAGGATGAAGCTATTGCCGATTTAAAACGGTTTTAATCTGTACCGGGTTTCTTCCATCTTGGCGAAAGCGGGTAGATCCTTATATCCGCAAGGCACCAACGAGAACGTCGAGTGGGCCGATTCCGAGCAAAAAGCACTAGCATTCGGGCACAGTTGTTTTAAGTGTCATATACCATCAGGTTCCCGGCAGCGTGATGACCGGAGAACACGTCCCTGCCAATGGGGAGTTCCTCAGCGTAATGATGTCACGTTTCATCCAAATGGGTTTTTAGGCAACTGTATGGTGACCGCCAAGCAGGACATGGCTGTTGAACACTGTGAAACAGAAACACAGTCTGAAGATTAACGGATGCGTACTTTGATGCCAATAAAGGCATTGTTCACCTGTTTAGTCACGAAATCCATCCACTTGGAGATGGCCCATGATTTATATACACATTCCTGCATCATCGCTATGAGAAATTCCTTGGAGCCTATCGAGAGGACTGAAGATTTAATGACGTTTTCAAGCGAAAGAAAATTCGGGGTGAGCTGTCGTCCAACGGAGTAGCGCTTAGGCAAGGTCCAGTGCATTTAAAAGGTGCTGGCCTATGGCCAAAAAGATAATATTTTTTTTTTGTGTATTGCGCCATTGAGGTAAAAGTCTATTCTAGATACTATTGGCGCGTACCAATAGCATGCACGATTCACCGAAATGTCTAGTACCGGCATTACTACTTTTGCTACCACCACTCCTGCCAAGTGGATACTGCCGCATGTTGGGCTGACCTCTTGATGGCCTCACGGGATGAGTTCCTTCCCTTTGTTGATTGGATGCGTATATTTCATCAGCTTCATTGAACACAATATTGATTGGGATTTTTGGGACATTTCACTGTATCCGTGAGAGTGCTCCTTGGATCCTTGCTACTCATATGATGGAGCACTCCACGTGTGCTCCGTAGGACATCCTGTTATCCAGCATTACCCCTAGGTATTTAACCGCCCTAGGAGAACCGCCTCCGTTTTATGAGCTGCCAGGTCCACTCCGGAGTCAGACATCCATGTTGATGTATGTCCAATTGCTTCATTCGCCTTGGTTTTCACGTCCTCGGTTTCCTTGGCCACCACGATTAGGGTCAGGTCGTCCGCGAAGCCGATGAGTTTGCATACCTCCAGTAGTTTGGTCCTGAGAACTTTGTCGTACATGATTTTCCAATCAGTACTTTACTGAGTACTTTGTCGTACATGATTTTCCAAGGAAGTGGTTCTTTCAGAACACCCGCAGTGTCCCATATCCTGATGGGTGTCCTATATCCTGTGTTGTGTTCTCGTTGAGTTCTATTTTAGACTGCTTTATTGTATGCGTAGCTTACAAAGTTGCCAGATTCTTAAAGTACTAAATAGGAGATGTATAAATTGGGGGAATTTAACACATCTCCTCCCTTCATTAAGAACCAATAGGATTTTTAGGGTTTCGGAAATCCTTGGGCTTGAAACGATCTATTTCTTGGCAAACACGACTACTTTGGCGAACTGGTATGCCGGATGAAAGTCGTGCAACAACCTTTGCCTTTGTTGTTGGTTCGATGATGTAGAGCTCTCGGGTGGCTCAGGTTCAGAATGACGTTGCTGAGCGGAGTTACCGGTTCATCTTGTTGTTGTTGTAGTGGTTGATCTGGTTGTAGTAGTGGTCGATTTAAAGAGGGCGGAATATCCGGGATCCAAAAGAACTCTGGAGGTTTTTCGATGGAGCTGCTTGCTGGGAACTTCGGTTTTAGCTGGTTGAAATGGCGCTTGATATAACCAATTGTGGTGCGAATCATGAAAAGCATTTTTCCAATTGGACGGTCAATAGAGTCTTTAATCCACTTTTCTCCCCTTGCATATTTACAACCGTAGACCCTTTGATTTGGGACGTACTTGGTAACTGATTGCTTGGCTTCGACAGGCTACTCGAAAAGTTGACTTAGTACGGTACGGACTGGACGACCATGGATTAACTCGGCGGGAGATTTTCCGTAGGAATTTGGAGTGAACTTGTAAGAAGCAAGGTATTTAGTAACTGCAGCTCGGACTGGTATACCGTCTTTGAGGTTTTTCTTGACTGAGAATTTGAACGTCTGAACGAAAGTCGACGACATTTGAAATACAAATGGGAACTGTTGGGCCGGCGAAGTCGATATGGATTCGCTCCCACGCTGGTGTTGCTGCATGCTTACTTTGGTACTCTTTTTGAGGAGCAGGAATGTTGCACTTGCAGATGCTGCATGACTGAGTAAGGCTTTTAATGTCTGCGTCGGTTGTAGGCCACCAAACATGTTGTCTAATCAATTTGTTGATTGTGAGGGCAATATTTCGATTAAAGTATGGGGATAATGCTTTCTCGCCTTGCTGAAGTTTTTCTGGCCATCCTACATTAACATACCGTAAGACTTGTTTGCGAAGTTTGTCCTTTTCAATGTGGTTGCGAATGGTCTCAGAATTGATCGGTAGTGACAGTTCAATTTCGATGTGGCAGGCTTTTTCTTTGTCGAAATCCGGGTCCATGCCCACGGAAAGACGCGAGCCATCTGCGTTGCCATGAGCAGATGGAGAGTCTCAACATTATAGGCCATGAGATTGATGGCCCAGCGCTATAGCCTGTTTGACATCATTAAAGGAAGATGCTTGCCTGAATTGCAAATCGTTACAAGTGGCTTGTGATCCGTTATAAGGGTAAACTTTCGGCCGTACAAATATTGCTAAAAACGTTTCACTCCGAATATTATAGAAAGTCCCTCGTATTCGATTTGGCTGTACTTAACCTGATGCTTGTCAAGCTTTTTGGATGCGAAAACAATAGGCCTCTTCTTGCCATCTCGTTGCATATTCGAAAGGACTACACCAATACCAAAAGATGATGCATCCGTCGCTAGGACTAGTGGTAGGTTTTCATCGAAATGAGCTAGCTAAGTCGCGTTAATAATATGGGAGTTCAGGGCTGTAAAAGCTTGTTGTTGTTGCGGCCCGAAAAGGTATGCTACATTTGAAGTTGATTTAAAGGAGCGGCCAACTGAAAATAGTTCGGTATAAGGTTGCAATAGTAAACAACTTTACCCACGATTGCGAGATTAGAAGGCGGACGCAACAGTTTAACAGCCACCAAGCCTGAGCTCCTTTTTATACCCTTGCAGAGTGTATTATAATTTTGTCCAAAAGTGTGCAACGCAGTGAAGGAGACATCTCCGACCCTATAAAGTATATATATTCTTGATCAGGATCACCTCCTGAGTTGATATGAGCATGTCCGTCTGTCCGTCTGTCCGTCTGTCTGTTTCTACGCAAACTAGTCTCTCAGTTTTAAAGCTATCGACTTGAAACTTTGCACACACCCTTCTTTCCTTTGCACGCAGTATATAAGTCGGAACGGATCGGCCGACTATATCCTATAGCTGTCATATAACTGATTGATCGGAAATGGTATAACTTCGGTGTTTTTAGAGTTAGAGAGTTCAAATTTGAGCGCTATGAGCGCTATTTTTGGCAATATAATACGACATGCCAAATTTAGTAAGGATCGGCCGACTATATCCTATAGCTGCCATATAACTGAACGATCGGAAATGACCCAACTTTCGTGTTTTTGAAGAAAGAAAGCTAGAACTTGGTACAGATTATATTTTTTGTCAGTTTATCCGACCCACTGAATTTCATAACGATCGTCCGACTATATCTTATAGCTGTTATATAACTGAACGATCGGAAATGGTTTTTGGTAGAAATACCAACTTTGGTATGTTTGAAGATAGAAGTTTGGGACTTTTTTTAGATTTTGTATTGTAATAAATTGGATTATATATTCATATTCCCATAAGGAGCGGCCAACTATATCCGATGTTTGCGATATATATCCGGTTTTAACTGCAAGGGTATATACACTTCGGCTCCGCCCGAAGTTAGCTTTCCTTTCTTGTTGCATATAATACCGTTCTCACAAAGTATACTGGGAGCTTGGTCGATTCGCTTTAGGTGTTGCTCGCTTGTAGGTGCTGAGATAATGATATCATCTAAGTAGTTGCCACATTCTTCTATTCCTTTTAGAAGCTGCTCCAAATATCTTTGGATGAACGCCGGAGCACTGCCAATCCCGTAGGGAAGGCGCTGGTATTGAAATAGGCCAAGGGGTGTGTTGATAACCATGATAGTTTTTGAATCCTCAAATCCTTGAATCCTTGAATGTGCGTTGACTGCTTGCTTTAAATCGCCACATATGCGAATAGCGCCACCTGGTTTTGGTGCAAGCACAATTGGAGATGCCCAATTACTGAATTTGATCGGCCTCAGGGTTAGGATGTCGGTCCAGCCTTACCACGTACCTATTGGCGAATCGCTGAACTTCTTCGCTCACATATGGGACTCTCAGTTGGGCGTGGATTGTCGCATTGTCGTGGAACGGATGAGCTCCAGTTAAAGTTCTTATGGCCTTGTTTTGGGCGATCTGAATGATCCTTTGGTTGCCTTGACACGCCGTCCCCCATAGCTGGATACCATAGGTCCAGATTGGATTGACAATATATAACAGGTCGTATGTCTGTCTGTCGACTCTTCCACTTTTTTGGAAAAGTGCCGTGCTGGAGACACTTGTTGAAGGTCCCTGCGATGAACTCCGGTTACTCCTGCATGGCCTGCCTGAGGACAGAATAAGACACTCCGTATAGTCCTGGAGTCTTTCTAGCTTTAATCTTTTGCTTGCACTCAGGCAGGCGGTCCACCTCGACATCATCGACATCACCTCGTAGCAGCGCACTAATAAGAAGGTATAACTGGTATGTCAGTGATGCTCTTACTTTCAACGACCACCATGCCATTCACTTTACCCTTGGAGGGGAATGTAGGAAATGGATTCCCAAGGTGACAGAACTGAAAAAGAAGGACACGCGTTAGGATCGGAAAGCTCTCTTCGCCACTCTTCAGACGCTGGTTTGAGCCTCATCATCCTCCTGGTGGGAGGATGGGAGGGAGGACAAGGTTGTCAAAAGTAATATGCAAATTCTGTCCGCCATACAAATCTGTAAATTTAATTTAGAATTGTTATTTCACGTGGTAGATAATAAGTCCCTTAAATATGATATCATAATTGGACAATACATTTTTGAATTTCGTTTCGGAGTAATTTTAGAAAGAGATAGATTCGATAACTAAATGTGATAGATTATAAAAGTAATCTAAAAATGGATTTAAGTAATAGTGATAGGTTAAAACTAAACGACATGTTTGCCAAATATTTCAAATTTCTCATTGATGGTATTCCAAATAGACGTGTACTACAGGTTCTTTAGAAATCTGTTTAGTAGACTTAAACAAACCGGTTCAGAGACGACCATATTGTCTTAGCGAGGGCGAGAAAGAAATAGTAAGAGAGAATATTTAGCAAATGCTAGAATCCAACGTAATTCGACCAAGTAGCTCCCCATTCTCTAGGCTAATTTAATTAGTAAAAAGCAAAACGGCAGTGATATACTATGCATAGATTATCGAGAACTCAACGAGCTAAAACCCAATCCTCGAAAAATACAAGCACTAACCCTACTTCCCAAATCAGAATCAGTCACACAAACTAGACAGTTTATAGGTGTAGCATCTTACTTCAGGAAATTTGTCCCACATTGCCCAGTAGTAATGAAGCCTCTTTATCTGCTAACATGATAAAATGAAAATAACATAAAGAAAGAAAAGCATGAGAAAATTCGCAAAAGAATTATAAAGGTACTAGTGACCCCGTGTTGATTGTATTCGATCCCAACTTACCATTAAAGATGCATACGGATGCTAACGCCAATGGTTTTTTTTTTCTTTTCGCGGTCTTTCAGAATTTATGAAATGGCTTGTGCATCAATTAGAGCATCAGCTAGCTTTTCTGTATTCATCATAAAGCTTAGAGGCCCAGACGACCGCTCTAGAAACGAATAATTAGTAAATATTAAACTAGTTTTAATATATTTAGCTACGAGAAGTTAATAAGGAAATTTAAAATTCTATACATCACATTTGAAGGATAGGAGAGAAAAGTTATAGAGTAGAGATCATTGTAGTTTGAACACAAGACCCTAAAAGGGTCGTGCTGTGCATATGTCGAACTACAGTGGCTAAGGAATAGAGGACTAAAGTTTCTGGTCCTTCTATTAGTTATGTTAAAATTTAAGCGTGTTAGTAAATGCTGGCTATCCACATCCCCATTAATTAGGTTATGCAAAAAACTACAACGAGCAGTGTCCTACGATTTGTTAGGCTAGGTAAGTTTATAGGTGTTTGTAGGGGGCGTAGTTGCCGCAAAAGATTCCAGGAGTTGAAATGTTGAATAAAAAAGTCGGGGGCGTCTTCCAATGAATATAACGCGGTCAGCTTTATTGGGCTGCTTACAAGAGAATACTGAACTTAACTTAGAAAGAATAAACGCTAAACGTCAATATAAACCAGAGCGGACGATCGACGACGGCCGACGAGAGAGGAAGAATACATAGAGGGGCGAGCGCAGATGCGCTCTTCAGCACGGATGAGCTTTTAAGCGCGGGTGCGCTTTTCAGCGCGGATGCGCTCTTAAGTTCACCTGAGCGGCACAACGGCCCCTCACCTAAACATTCTCCCCCCCTTGCAATCGCTCGGGTTGCAACAGATCCCTCGTCGCTAGCTATGCGTCACTGCAGCTAGAGGGCGTACACGGGTCGATGAAGGCCCCCGTGTCAAAAATGCGGGTCCCGGTGTTTTTTTTTTTTTTTTTTTTTTTTTTTTTTTTTTAACGTTTTGAATGTTGAAATTTTATTCTTAAGATTAGCGCACTACTACCAAATTGACAGCTTAATCTAATCGTTTTTTACAAATTTTTTTAAAAATACTTAGTCTAAGCGTTACTTAAGGCAAGAGGTGATTTAATGGTTTTTTTATTTTAACTTATTTTTATTTATGATTATGTTGAGGGTGACGAAATTGGCTAGGTCAAGATCCGGTTTGGTAGGTCTTGAGGGTGGTGTCTTTTTAGTCTTCTCTTGACTCGATTAATTGGATCAGCGCTCCTAATAGCAGCGGTACCAAGTTTTTTAGCTAGGCTGTTGGGGTGCTCATTTAGACGTTCCATGTATTTCCGAGCAAGTTCCTGGAGCTTGTCTCCGATTTTAGGCACGTTGAGATCTCGTTCGATGTCTCTGGTTCGCATAAACCACGGAGCTCCAGAGATCCTTCGAAGAGTTTTCGCTTGCAAAACCCGGATTTTGTTTAGGTTGGTTTTTGCAGCGATGCCATAAACCTGGAGTCCGTAGAAAAGACTTGGCGCTAGTATAGACTTGTAAATCTGCACCTTACATCCAAGCGCGAGCTTATTGCGTGGTGTGAGGAGCCAGGACATCCGAGCCACTTTAGTCCTGAAAGAGTTTTGGATACAGGTAATGTGCCTGCCAAAAGTGAGTTTTTTGTCCAAGGTGACACCGAGGTACTTGTATGCAGGAAGGGCTCTGATTGGGTTATCGTTGAGGTTGACTCCTGGGCAGGTACTTCGGCAATTGGTAAAAGTTACATTGGCACATTTGTCTGCGTTTACACGAATGTTCCAGTTCGTGGCCCATTGGTGAAATGCGTCCAGATACTCCTGCAATGCAAAAGTGGCTGCCAAGATACTACTGCTTTTGGTCAGGACGGCCGTGTCATCAGCGTAGGTCGCAATTAGCACGTCTTGTTCGTTCACTTCAGTGATTGGAGTTTTTGTAGGCATATCTGAAGCATAGATAGAGTATAGAGTAGGGCCGAGGACGCTACCTTGGGGAACACCAGCAGAAATCGGTTTGGTGGACGACTTGTATCCATCAGCAGATACGTGGAATGTGCGTTCTTCCAGGAAGCTTTTCACGAGCTGGAACAGCTGTGGCGTAAGAAGACTTTTGGCTTTATACAGGAGCCCAGGGTGCCATACCCTGTCAAAAGCCTGCTGAATGTCAAGGAAGGCAGCTACTGCATATTCCTTCTTCTCAAAGGCTTCTAAGGCAAAGTTAACAACTCTGTGCAATTGCTCAGGAGATCCATGTTGAAGGCGAAAGCCGAACTGGAATTCCGGGATCGCACTGGTGACATTCTCCAGAGTAAGTAGCCTGTTCAGGATCAGCCTTTCCATGATTTTTCCCAGGGATGGTAAAAGACTAATGGGCCTGTATGAGTCCACGTCAGTTGGCGATTTTCCTGGTTTTGGGATCATATGTATGTTTGCCGATTTCCAAACTTTCGGAAAGTATCCAACAGTTAGTATGCTGTTGAACAACGTCACCAGGAATTGCAAGGCTTGATCCGGTAAAAGTCGGATCGTCCTGTTGTCCAAAAGGTCTTCACCAGGAGTTTTCTTTGGCGAGAGTTTACCTACAAGGTCTTTCACTTCTGTCAGTGAGACAGGGTTAGCAGGCAGACTCATTTGAAATGGAGATTCTAGAAACTCTTCAACTTGTCGACGTATACTGTCAGGCGAGTATTCGTAAGGCTTGAAGCGTTGGCTTGAAACGTTTCAGCTTTCTCTAGGCTCGTACGGCACCAGCCACCTGAGGGATTTCTTATGGCTGATTTTGGGGTGGGCTGAGCCTTATACCGTTTTGTGATACGCCACAGCGAGTAGTTAGAACTAGCATCTGTGTCTAGGTTTTCCAAAAATCTGTCTATGGATGCTTGTTTTCTTGTGGCGAGCGCCTTACTTAGACAGTTAGCCAGCCGATTATATATCTGATGGATTCGGACGTCTCCCGTTCTTGAATATTCTCTTCTTACTCTTCGCTTTAGATTGAGGAGCGCACCAATTCTGGGTGGTAGCTGGGGATGTATAGATGTATCTGTATGTTGATGGTTGCTGGGTGCAGCTATCTCAGCAGCCTGGTTTATCATGCGCATGAAAAGGCTGATGGCATTGTCAATGTCAGAAGGTTCCTGGATTTCTATGCTAACCTCGCTCAGCTGTTCTATGTGGACTTTGAAAGCGTTTAAATTGGCACCTCTGGCAAGGAGTCGCGAGCGCTGTGGTTTTCTCTCAGGTGTTGCGTGCAGTGTGGCCATTATAGGAGTGTGATCCGAGGATAGTTCATGGATTGTTCTTACTTGTAGCCTGTCTATAGCGTATCCATTGATAATGAAAAAATCAAGCGCTGTCGGTGTTAGTAGGGGGTTATATGAGTAAAAAGTGGGTTCACCCGTGGAAAGTACTTGGTAATGCCCGTTCGCAATGACTTCTTGTAACAGCTTACCCCTTCTACAGGCTCGTGAGTTTCCCCATCATGCATGTTTGGCGTTATAATCACCACCGGCAATGAACTTACTTCCAAATTCGGCCAGCAAGGATTCGAATTCTGATTGAGCCCATGTTTCTGATGGAGGTAGATATATTGCCACTAATCTGACATTCCCTTCCGAAGTCTGTAATTGGACGCTCGCTATCTGTCTGTCGTTGCTAGAGACTGAGGGCAGGGGTATGTGACTTAGGGAATCCTTAATAATAACTGCAGAGCCACCTCTGCTGTTGCCACTGGGGTGGTAAGCATGGTATATGAGATAGCCTGGCAAGTAGATGTGCTGACCGGCGCGCATGTGTGTTTCTGTGGCAAGCATTATGTCTATGTTATGAGCGCTGAGGAATAATCGAAGCTCTTCAGATACTCTAACTAGTCCACGAGCGTTCCACAATCCGATGTTTAGTGATGGTTGAATCATTTCGGCAATCGCGCAATAAGAGCCTGGACTAGCTCTCTGAAAGCCTTGTTGGACTCTGCATTTTCCTGCATCAGCTTAAACAGAGTGTCCAGTTTGGAATTGATGTCGCGGATGGCAATATCTATCGCTGTGAATTTATGGCTGAGCCTAGGGTCAGAAGGAGAGCTTGCGTCAGTCTGCAGAGTTGAGCCAGTCCTTGCTGGACTCTCTTTGGGTCGAGCTATATCAGCATACGATATATTCGTTCTTAAGGCTTCAGCTGATATGAACCCACGCGAAGCGCGTGCTGGATAATTGGTTGTCGGGAGTCTAGGCCTCGGCTTTTGTTTTTTATTTTTTTCGATTCTGACTGGGCAGCTTGGATCTGTCGTGGCGTGGTTACCACCACAGTTTACGCACAAGTATGTGTCGCTCACACAGAGTAAGGAACCAGTAGCGTGAGGCCCACTACATTTACCACAAACTGGGTCCAGGACACAGTAGTTTTTCGAGTGCCCAAAAAGTTGACACCTTTGACATTGAAGCAATTCCTTTCTGCGGGAAGCACGCTCGACAGTGACTCTATATCTCCCAAGATTTGTTATTTTTAGGGAATCTGCTACGTTTGCACCCTGCTTTAGGTTGACATAAAACAAGTTTTGCCTAGTTTTAAAATTTATTGTGGCTTCATTATCATTTTCGTTAACCTCTATGTTCTTCCAATCTGTCTTTTTGGGGCAGTATATGTTAAGGACCTCAAAGCCGTTGTCAGTAAATCCCTGTTCAATCTGTGATTTCGGAACATTTGAATGGATTCCTTTGACAACTACTCTGAAGGCCTTGTCTTGTTTTAGCTGTTGGTGCCAAAATTGGCAGTTAAGCGATGTCAGTGTTTTAACAGCTACCCTAAAAGCGTCAGAGTTGGCTGTATATATTCTAGAAACCCCAAATTTGGAAGTGCGAATGTTGTAGTTACTGGAGCCAATGCTATGATCAAGAGACTTTTCCAATAAGACCGGATCGCTTACGTTCGGTACACAAATAGCAGGTATCTTGTTGGATTTCGCGGAATGATCGACACCACCAGGTGGAATTGTATCCCCACTGATAGAGTCAACATCCTCCAGGTCCTGTTCCATTTTTTCTGTTTCAGCAGCCAGAATTGTGAATCGATTGTTACCCAATGCGTTTGCGAAGGAAGAATCGGCCGGCTTGTTGATCGCCGTTGTGGTCTGCAACTTAGTTTTGCGGATCGGGGGCGGAGTGCAGACAGGTAAAGAGGGCTGAGCCACGTCTTTTCGTTTTCGGCAGACTTTTCGTCCAGGAGCTTGGAACAGACATTTACTTGGTTTATTCGCTAACAGAGTTGATACATTTGTCAGCGGAGACGTAGTTGAGCATATGCTGCTGGCCGCATTCGCAGCCACGGTGTAAGTAGAGGTATTGCCCAAGGTTGTTTTGGTGTTTGTAATGGTGCAGATAACACTAGTAGTAGAGTTACTGCTCTCCGGCAGTAAATCCGGCGGGCGCGGATTTGGGATCTTATATCTCCAGGGTCTGCACCAGCTATTTGTCTCATCTTCTCAAATTTATCGCTCCTATTGCTAGGCTGCGATCGAGCAGATGACTCTTCCATTATATCACTTGTCTTTATACTTATGACGTATAAAGGAAATGATATTCATAGTTCAATCAAAGTCTGCAGAATAAGTTGTAAACAACCTCCCGCTTACGCAACGCGCAGAGCGAGGGGTATAGACACCACGCTTTAAGTCTCGCTTATCGCTGTTGGATTTCTCGACAATAGCAGCCACCGCTTTGCAGTGGTCGAAAATAGACTTCGTGTGCAAGGTGTACACACGAGCGGTAACGGATTGAAAGAGGTAATTATCGAACACACGTCTTTACTCCACGAATGCCGGGGGGGCCTGGTCCCGGTGTTGACGCTGTTCCGGTTCAGCAGCGACGATAGGGTAGGCGCAGCGACCGCGTCCTGCGAGGGCCCTCGAGGAGAGGCGGAAAATTGCCTAGGCGCCGATGACGCGGGCGGACGAGCGGTGGACGGCAACCGATGGGTGGCGGACGAATGCAGTGGAGCACTTGATGGCTGCCGGCCAGTGGCGGAAGAATGCCGAGGAGTTATCGAAGAGTGCCGGGAAGTCGGCGGGCGTGGATCGGTTTGGGAATGCCGGAAAATGGCGGACGCAGGGCGAGAAGCACCCGAACTGCGCCGGGAGTTGGCGGATAACGCCCGACGAGAGAGCGAGACACCCCGTGTACTGTCTCCCGCGGGCGGTGACCGGTGCTCCTTGGTCACGGGGTGCAGCAGCGTGTGGTGACCCTGACCACACGTCTTACAGCCGTCCCCACGCCGACAGGATCCGTCGGAGTGCTCGTGGGCCAGGCAGCTCGAGCAATAGCGGTTCACGAGAACCGGTCGGAGCCGCTCCTCGGCACTGAGGCGTAGGAAGCGCCGACACTTCTTCAATGGATGGATCCCATTGCAGACTCGGCATCGGTAGGATTGTGTACGTCGAGTACATCTGCTCTCCAGTGACTGGGCGTTGGGTGGGCGTTGCGACA